>NC_057730.1:55092503-55122150 GCF_004010195.1 Chiloscyllium plagiosum | reverse complement strand
CACTACTATTAAAGGACAAGCCAAACAGAGTACAGCCAGGGAATTCCTAGAGGCACGGCACTCATCCACAGATTCAATCAATAAGCACATCGATCTGGATCCAATATACCGACCACTGCAACGGACAGCTGGAACTGACAACCGGAAGCGGAAGAGACAAACCACTATAAATGCTGGAGGAAACATCACAGAAGCGCTTCACAGGAGGCTCCCAAGCACTGAGGATGTCACCTAGACAGGGGACGAAACGTCTGCAACACAAATTCCCAGCTCGGCGAACAGAACCACAACAACGAGCACCCGAGCTACAAATCTTCTCACAAACTCTGTAAGAATCAACCTGTCAACCAATCAGCACTCGTTTCTCAATGTTGTTCCTGTTAAACTTTGGCATTCTTGCATCTATCCTGATGAGTGAAAGGTGGAAAGTTTTGATGGCATACCCCTGTTTTGGTAATACCCGCGTTTTGTCACACCAGGTGATAACGATGCTCCTGTTGGATGAACCAAATCATTTGAGATGTCTTAGTTATTCATTTCTTCCTCTCTGTCTGTCATGGTGCCTTTAAAAAAAACACTCATTAGGGCTTGTCTTAACAAAGTTCAATTGAGCACTACAAAGCCAGCTCATGGCCTGTCCATAAATATTTCAAAGTTAGACTGTGGACCCATCCATCTCATCAGATTCTCATTTGTGGGTGTTGGTGAGGATCTGTCCTGTTTAGTTTGGGGCCCTGGTTTCACCAAACAAACTGGTGGTGACTCAGAAACAGACAGGAATGAGGCAGTAAATAACCTCTTCATGCCTGGGACATTTTCCCACAGAAGGAAAATGGTAGAGGTTGGGAGAATGAAAATTGATGTTGATGACTTCTCATAGTCTGCATTCTGTCAACTGGATTTTATCATATTCACTCAAATGAGAAACAGAAGTAAAGATAGACAGAGAATATCTGAGTAAATCTTAGTTCTTTCCCTGTTTAAAAGGTTTATTACAACACAGCTCACTCTTTAAGAATGACCAGGTCTAGTGACAGAAATGATGTCAAGTGTCAGATAAGCAACTTTCTTGGTCAGTATGTGTATGAACTTACGTGCATAAGTGCATTTTTTTAAGATTTATAAATATTCCAAAAGAAAACAAAGATGCTGGAGATATGACACAAGCAAAAATTGCTGGAGAAACTCAGTAGGTCTGGCAGCGTCTGTGAAGACAGAAAACTGAGTTAATGTTTCACATCCAGTTCTAAAGAAATGTCATTCCAGTCTTGAAATATAAACTCAGTTTTCTGTCTTCACAGACGCTGCCAGACCTACTGAGTTTCTCCAGCATATTTCTGTATTCGTTTGTTGTAAACTTTCCACTTCATTTCAGAATCTTTTTGAAACATGAGAAAGTAAAAAGATTTACACTAAAACAAGAAGTCACAACTTCTTCAACTTGAAATACACACTGAAAACAAAAAAATGCTGGAGATCACAGTGGGTCAGACATCATCCAAGGAGAGAGAGCAAGCTAATGTTTCAAATCTAGAACTATCCACTGTGAGCTCCAGCATTTTTTGTTTGCAGTACAGATTCTAGCATCTGCAGTAATTTGCTCCTACATTGAAATACATATTCCTAGTTTCAGAAGAATTATAAAGAGAATAATAGGTGATTAGCTGTGTGTTGAGGCATCTAGTGATTTTCAAATTGAATATTTGAAAGACCATCCAGGCACTTGCTTTTCAAGAATATTTGCAATTCCAAATTAACTTTTAGTTTTGTTCTTATTCTCTAGACCATCAACAGTTGCCACACCTTTGAATCTAAGCTTAGATGAAAATAAATTTGAAATTTAATGCAAATTAAGTGAACTTGGAGCTTATACAG
This sequence comes from Chiloscyllium plagiosum, assembly GCF_004010195.1. Classification (NCBI taxonomy): domain Eukaryota; kingdom Metazoa; phylum Chordata; class Chondrichthyes; order Orectolobiformes; family Hemiscylliidae; genus Chiloscyllium; species Chiloscyllium plagiosum. The sequence goes on along the minus strand of NC_057730.1, from coordinate 55,120,275 downwards.
TCATAACTTTTATCAGACCACTGGGAGTACCTTTCAGAAACACGAAACTCTGTTTTATTGAGTGTATTTTACTGACCGTTAATGAGCTGATTTATGAAACTGAGTGACAGTACAAATGGATGTTGTTACTCCTCTTTCAGACGTACTCAGGCCTTTTCTGTGTTGTTGTGAACCCATACAAAATGTTGCCCATCTACTCTGAGAAGATTGTCGAAATGTACAAGGGGAAGAAACGACATGAGATGCCACCCCATATCTATGCTATTGCCGACACCGCATACAGGAGCATGCTGCAAGGTAAACACACAGTACCCACCTACTGTTTGTTTCTTTTACCACTGAACCTGGTTAAAGCCTATTTCCAGAGTGTTCTTGTGTCCACTGTGAAAAGAATGCTATTGATTAATTAAAGTGCGCTCACTAATCTTTCCACAAAAATTCATACAAAGGAAAGAAGCTATAATTACAGCAGAATTAGAGTCACTGGTTCTTGGAATTGTACTAATCAACTCCAAAACAGGAAACCATTTTAAAAAAAGCAAAGACATTTGTTTGTCTTATAAACGTTGGTAAATTCATTTTTTACTTGTTTTGACTTTTTCTGTTAGCAGCCATAAAGTACAATTGTTGGTGAAATGTTTCCGACAGTACTAAAGGGACAAAACTGTAGAATGTGTTTGTCTGATAGACATTACTCTTATTTGTTTGTTGTATTTGAAATGAATGGAAAATAACAGACAATCTGGAGTGATTACAGATTACAACCTACACAAAAGATGTCATCCACCACCTTAACTCTTGGGTTACAGCTTTTAAATCTCTCTCCAGAATCTATTACCGTTTATATAACCTAAGCAATTCATGTGCATTTGATACTATTAAGATGAAACAAAAAATTCCAAACTGCTTAAGGGAGGAATAGAATCAACCAGTGGGAGGGTTAAGGGTGATCATCAAAACCCTCTTCAGAGAAGTGAGCTTTGAGAAAGGAGATGGTGATACAGGAAACATAAGGAAAGAATTCCGTTGGTTAGAGCTCAACTAGGGTGAAGAATTCACCAACAAAAACAACAGAGAAAGGTGAAATCCAAACTGGAGACCAGAGACCAGTGGAATGAGCTGCCAGAGGAAGCTGGTACAATTGCAACATTTAAAAGGCATCTGGATGGGTTTATGAATTGAAAGGGTTTAGAGGGATATGGGCCAAGTGCTGGCATGTAGGACGAGATTGGGTTGGGATATCTGGTCGGCAGGGAGGAGTTGGACTGTTTCTGTACTGTAGATCTCTATGGTGGCTCAGTGGTTAGCACTGCTGCCTCACAGCACCAGGGTCCCAGGTTCGATTCCAGCCTCGGTTGACTGTCTGTGTAGTGTTTGCACATTCTCCCCGAGTCTGTGTGGGTTTGCTCCAGTTTCTTCCCACAATCATAAAGATGTGCAGGTCAGGTGAACTGGCCGGGCTAAAATTGCCAGGAGGAAATGGTTCTGAGTGGGTTACTCTTCAGAGGGTCGGTGTGGACTGGTCAAAGGGCCTGTTTCCACACTGTAGGTAATCTAATCTAAAAACTCTATACAATTTTAAACAGGCATTGTAAATAATATTTTCTAAATTCTAAGGTTTCAGTTAAGCAGCATCATCATGTCATTATGTTCAGAATATTCTACAAGTTACTTTATGTCCATTGTCTTTGGAATGTTAATAAATAGAGTCTTTCTGTACTAAATCAGCAATCACTTGTTCAAGGAGACAGCATCTTAAGTGGATATTGCAATTATCTCTGAGACGTATGTGATTTGTCACATTAAAATGATAGTTAATGTAGCTTGTCTAAAACCATTCACATCATTGATGCAGCCAAAGTGATATTAATTAGTCAGGTATGACATACTTAATTTAGTATTCCTGATATTTTGGGAAAGGGTAACATGAAGTAGTATGATTGTCAGATATTCTCTTTCACACTGAAACCTGAGCTCAAATCCAGACATTTGGAAAAAGATTTCACTGCTCTCCTCATCGGGTAAGTATGAGAAGTCAGATTGCAACCTAACTGAGTTCTAATCCAAGCTATCCAAGTGGTAATGCAGCAACAGATAACATCATCTTCCTGCGTCATTGGGTGCTGTCACTGCCTGACCACAGTGTGACAGGTTGTAACTCTTCACACAGGGACTCCTCAATCTCAGCTTCGACTCAGAATGTCGAGGTTGGGATCTCTCCCCGTTGCTTAAAAACTGATGGGGTCTGGGCTCCGCTCAGACAAAGCTCTATAAATCAGAAGGAGATCATCTTAACAGTTGAGCGCTACATGATGTGAAACATAGAAACAAAGAAAAATAGGAGCAGGAGTAGGCCATTCGGCCCTTCGAGCCTGCCCCACCATTCAATAAGATTATGGCTAATCATCCAACTGAGTCTCTCATGCTCCCACTTTCTCCCCGCACTCTTTGATCCCTTTGGTCCTAAGAAATACATTTAATTCTTTCTTCAAAATATTTGATGTTTTGGTCTCAACTGTTTTCAGTGGCAGAGAATTCAACAGGTTCCCCATTCTTTGGTGAAGACATTTCTCCTCATCTCAGTCCTAGACAGCCTAACCCCGTGTCTGTTGTGATATCATAAACCTGGATGAACAAATTGAAGCAAAAAGGGCAGCAAGAAATGAGAAAATAGAAACCTAGAGGCAAGAAAGAGAGAAAGGGGAACAAATGGACAGACTCTGACATAGAAACTGTTGTATAAGAGCTTCTGGACCCTGGAGCAACCTTGCGGTAATGTCATGGAACTGTAAGGCTGGAATTAGAACAAATCGCAGTAGAGAAATCTGAGAGCACATGGACATGATGAGATGAAAGACATCAATGAGTCTTTACCTCATGTGACTGTCATCAAAGTTTGTATATCCATGATTGCCACATATCTCAGTACTTAGTGTATAACAAATAGCGTTACTTTGAAGTCGAAACCCAAAGTTTGTTGTTGACTTTGTTTTCGCCTCGATCATTCTGTCCTTAAACCCCAGCTCACTGTGCAGCAGCAAGCTACATGATAGAAGAGAACGCTTGGTAAAGCAGGGTTAATCCCTCTGGGATTGAATAAAAGTCTCCAGATGCGTAGCAGATCAGGCAGCATCCAAGGATCAGGGAAAGCGACGTTTCAGGCAAAAGCCCTTCAATCAGGAATAGAGGCAGAGAGCCTGAAGGATGGAGAGCCTGTATTCCTAATGGAGGGCTTTTGCCCGAAACGTCGATTTTCCTGCTCCTTGGATGCTGCCTGAAGTGCTGTGCTTTTCCAGCACCACTCTAATCCAGAATCTGCTTTCCAGCATCTGCAGTCATTGTTTTTACCTAAGAGTCTCCAGAAACAGAACGTTAATTTCTGGTCTAATGCTGCTCATCACCCTGCAAAAGCAGCAGGAGGGGTTAAAAATAATCATGTTGTTTTTCATTTTTTGAATATTTGTGGTTACCAACTATAGAATGCAGATAACCAGTATGCTGTTGTTGGGGGAAAATTGGCCCGTTTCAATCGTTAATCCAACCGGAATGCAATATTTTTATCTGCCTGCTCTATACATTTTGTAGGGGGAGGAGGGTGGTGCTGGGGTGGCTGTGTCGAATCAGCAATGTCTAATGAAGAGCCTTTCACTTTCCAATGTGTCTGAAAAGGGAACAGAAATGTGAACGTAAACCCAATGGGAGGCACCAGGGGGGACTGTCTACACATCCTTTCATTGTGAAGTAATCGTGGGGAGCATCTTCAACCTGAGCTCACAACTTCCGCTAGTAATTTCATTTTGTTCTCGGGAGCTTGGTCAAAGTTGAGTTCCAGGCCCGTCTTTGAGGAGGACAGCTCCTCGATTATGGAGCATATATGCATTCTCTTAACTTCGCAAGGACCTTGTCCAAATCTTTGAGCACTTAATGAAGTCCATAAAAAGGCATGTGCCAAGTTTTAAAACAAGCTCAGAGTCCTGATGTCAGCACTGGCCATGGTTAGAGAGTTTGTGAGTATTTAATGCAAAAGAATTCTTCATTCTCTCTAAATCAGTTTCTGACATGAAGTAGGAACCAGTCCAAATAGCATTTGCAAATTCATGTAGAATTTTCTTTAAATTTTCTTTGGAGAGTGGGCACTGTTCAAGTGATAATGAGAGTAAATATACCCCTAGGAGACAGTGAGGACTGCAGGTGCTGGAGATCAGAGTCTAGAGTGTGGTGCTGGAAAAGCACAGATGGTCAGGCAGCATCCAAGGAGCAGGAGAATCGATGTTTCAGGCATAAGTAGGAATCCTGATGACGGGTTTATGCCTGAAATGTCGACTCTCCTGCTCCTCGAATACTATCTGACCTGCTGTGCTTTTCCAGCACCACACTCTTGCCTCTGATCTCCAGCACCTGCAGTTCTCACTTTCTCCACAATGGGCAGCACAGTGGTTAGCACTGCTACCGCACAGCACCAGAGACCCGGGTTCAATTCCCCCCTCAGGCAACTGTCTGTGTGGAGTTTGCACACTCTCTCTGTGTCTGCGTGGGTTTCTTCCACTGTCCAAAAATGTGCAGATTAGGTGAATTGGCCATGCTAAATTGCCCATAGTGTTAGGTGAAGGGGTAAATGTAGGGTAATGGGTCTGGGTGGGTTGCTCTTTGGAGGGTTGGTGTGGACTTGTTGGGCCGAAGGGCCTGTTTCCACACTGTAAGTAATCTAATTTAATCTTAATGATTATAACCTCACTGTGAAGCCTCTTCCAAGGATGCCCATCGTGAAGAAGTTCTCCTCCTCCCTCTACAAGGATCTCAGTGAGTGTCGCTGTCACTGCCCCCCCCCCCCCCCCAGGTCATCTCCTCTGCCCTGAAGCTCTTCAACCATGTCCTGAAGCAGACTCACTACCACATCCACATCTCCTTCTTCAGCGCCTGCCTATGGAACCGACTGATCCCGCATGAACTCCAGACAACATTCAGACCAGCACAATTTGGATCTGAACAGGATAACCACTACCTACAACAAATCTGAAACCTTCAGAAACGTTTCTCCTTCCAGATGCTCCGTTCCACTCGCAGCCATGCACCGCCACCTAATCTCCCTCCAGTCAGTCCTGACCCAGCTCTGGGCCACTCCCTCCATGACCTGCAAAGTACTTCTGCCATTTTACATCCTCAGAAGAATTCACACCCTCAACAAACCATATTGGACATAAAAATACTCCTGTCAAATTCGGACCATTGTGAATCCTGCATGACTTGTGTTTTTGTTTTAGAAAGACAGCATTGCCAATGAGATTCGGTGACTTTAACTATAAATAACCCACTGCGCTGTCCATAAAACCAAACACGACCAGCATTGAGCTCCCTTCCTGCAAGATTAGGCCACAAGTTCAGCTGAGGAAGAGGTGCAAACATTTGATTACTCAATTTATCAACTGGCTCTTGCCTTCAGAAATCTCAATGAGGTTGTAATGGGGCCTTTTACAGGAGTAACTGACAATGCGCCTTACGTTACTGCAGATTGCCTCAGTCTGAACAAAGCTCCAGGAACCTGTCTGTTGAGGTGTGACACTGGTTCAATTGGCAGCAGTTTCCGCCCCAGCAGTGAAGACTCTAAAACTCTGTCACAATTCCAATGGTCACCTCTTATTAAATCACCCAACACCAGGTCATAGTCCAACAGGTTTATTTGAAGCATTAGCTTTTGGAAGCACTAACTCTGATAGCTAGTGCTTCCAAATAAACCTGTTGGACTATAATCTGGTGTTGGGTGAGTTTTAACTTTGTCCACCCCAGTCCAACACCGCACCTCCACATCGTATGAAATGAAAGGCTCAGTCAGAGCAGCAACATTACCGTAAAAGCAAAAGGAACCCGGCCACACCACACAAACTTGGATATCCAGCATCAGTGGCACAGTCACAGGAGGTAATGATCATTGTTTGAAGAGGTGGGACAGGCACGATGGGCTGAATGGACTCCTTTTGTGCTGTAACACACTGGCTGAGATTACCATGAGGGACTCTCCTTTATATACTCGATGGATTTTCGAAGGATTGGAGGGATCTAAATGAAACTTATGGAATACTGAATGGACAGAGTGGATGTTGCGAAGATGTTTCCGAGGGCACAGCCTTAGAGGAAAGGGAAGGCCTTTTATAACGGAGATAAGGAGAAACTTCGTCAGCCAGAAAGTGGGGAATTTATGGAATTCATTGCCACAGAAGGCTGTTGGGGCCAGGTCATTGAGTATATTTAAGACTGAGATAGATAGGCTCTTGAGTATCAAGGGAGCCAAGGGTGATGGGGAGAAAGCAGGAGAATGGGGTGAAGAAACCTATCAGCCATGATTAGATGGCAGAGCAGAGTTGATGGGCTGAATGGCCTAATTTCTGCTCCTATGTCTTAGGGTCTTATGGACCGTCGGGTTAAACAAGCACGAGTCATCGCTTTCTCTCTCTCCCTCTCTCTCTCTAACAACAGAGCAGACCAAAGGTCTGGTAGGGCTATGGAGACTTTCCCTTTATCTTGTAAAACCTCTGTGATTCTCTTACAATATTGTTTGTTTGTAAATTTTGATTTAAAAAAAGGCCCAGTGTTTATGTTTAGGGAGCTGAGCAATGAAACTGGTCCATTCCTGCCCAGGATCCTGCCAAGTTGAGATTGGATTTGGGATCCATTGGGAGGTGGTGAGTAGGTGGGAGTGATTAAGTCCCCTTTTCCCCTCAGGGGTGCGGGAGGGAGGGGCGAGGGGAGAGGATGATGGTGGGGGGGGGGGGGGGTAATCTCATTCCCTCGGTTTGGGAGGGGGGTGCAGGGGTTTGACCCAGAAAGGCCACGTCTAGCTCTGCCTGTCATTCCCATTTCCAGCCTCAGGAGGGAGCTTTTGGAGACATTGAGCAGGAAGGGGCTCTGATGTCAGATGATGTCACTCTGATGTCAGAGTGTCCCTTCGATGGAAATCTATTTCAAACCAGCTTTGAGGAAGGTTGAGAGCATCAGGACGCCCCCTCAACTACCCAACAACCTCCCAGCCAACCTCCCCACCTACCTCCTCCCTCACTACCTCCCTCCCACCTTCCTGAAACCCATCCCTCTGCACCAACCCGACAGGCTGACAGGATCACACAGGCCAGGAAAGGCTCTCGTAGCACGGTGGTAGTGTCCCGACCCCTGAGTCAGGAGATCTCGATTCAAGTCCTACCTGTTCCAGAGATGTGTAATAACATCTCTGATGTAGGTTGTTTAGAAAATGCCTCATCAGGCCAGGATACAGCTCCTAGTCTGGGAGGGGTGTGACTGCTGGTTCATCAGTCAGGTTTGTTGTTGTAACAGGTGAACTGCCCACTCTCTGGTTCACAAACAGGGTCTGGGTCCAGGACTCTTTATTTAAAATAAATTAATAATCATGGATTTACTCCCTCCTCTCCCAAAAACCAACTAAATTATAATTCCATAAATTCAGAGACATGAAGGGCTACAGCACAGAAAAAGGCCCTTCAGCCCATCGAGCCTGCACCAGTCAAAAGCAAGCAGCTCATTACTCAATCCCATTTCCCAGATTTGACCCATAGCCTGGGCACTGCAAGTGCACATCTAAATCCTTCGTCAATGTGAGGAGGGGTTATGCCTCTGCCACCCTCACAGGCCATGAGTCTCAGATTCCCACCACCCTCCGGGTGAAAAAGATTTTCCTCACACTCCTCGAAACCTCCTGCCTCTCACTTTGAATCAATGCCCTTGGGCTTGGTCATCGGGAGGAGAGGTTTCCTCCTGTCTCCCTGTCTATGCTCCTCGTAATTTTGCACAGTCTCCTCAGCACGAAGGAAAATAATCCCAGTCTGTTCAATCTTTCTTTATCACCGAAACTCTCCAGCCTAGAAAGTTCATCAATGTCCTGTTAAAACAAACTTCCACGCGATTGTGCCAATGGTGAGCAGTATATGATGAATGATATGAAAACACTTCTTTTTTATTTCTATTTAAGGTAAGGCTGTACTCTCAGCAACTGTAAGTACTTCACTCCCTGGTATATGTCCCTGCTCTTCCTGGAGTGGGATTAGGCTCTCTGGTTCTTACTGGGGAAAATTGGCAACATTTCGATGGAACCCTCCATGGCCAGTTGACTCACTGCCCAGTGCTGAGTGTGTCTGGGTTTCTTCACCCTGTCTTGTTTACTGATCTGTGTACAAAGGGGCACTGTTGGCACACTGCCCACTGTGTGCCATTGGTGCAAACACTTGAATCAACCTATTGGTTTAAATGTTGAAACTCTCTCGTGAAGATCTCCCAGTGGACGCAGCGTGATGTCAGCCACACGTGACGGGAGTCAACTTAACCAGGAAGGCTGAAAAAAGTTTGGTGTGGAAAAGTACAGCCGGTCAGTCAGCATCTGAGGAGCAGAAGAGTCAATGTTTCCAGAATGAGCTCTTCATCACATTCCTGATAAGTGGCTTATGCTCAAAATGTCGATTCTCCTGCTCCTCACAGGCCGTGAGTCTCAGATTCTTTTCCAGCATCACATTTTTTGACTCTGATCGCCAGCATCTGCAGTCCTCACTTTCTCTTTAACCAGGAAAGGGATAGCCAAAGGCAGCAATGCATCCCACCTGCATTACTTTACGGACACTCCGGAACCTTCTGTGGAAACTGAGGGGTCTCTGGGCCCCTCCAGTGATGACCTCCAATCCCTATCCCAAGACCCATCATTAATAATCAGTCCAGAATTTACAAACAGGAGTAACAATCTGTGTGGGAGGTTTCATGTGAATGGTCTTAGTGAGATCACCATTAACCAGCAAGGGCACGTGAAACTACATTTTAGGGAAGGGAATCTGAAACTACATGGGGATTTAGGGAAGGGATTGTGAAACTACATGGGGATTTAGGGAAGGGATTTTGAAACTACATGGGGTTTTAGGGAAAGGAATGTGAAACTACATGGGGTTTTAGGGAAGGGAATGTGAAACTAAATGGGGATTTAGGGAAGGAAATGTGAAACTACATGGGGATTTAGGGAAGGGAATGTGAAACTACATTAGATTTTAGGGAAGGGAATCTGAAACTACATGGGGTTTTAGAGAAGGGAATGTGAAACTACATGGGGCTTTAGGGAAGGGAATCTGAAACCACATGGGGACTTAGGGAAGGGAATGTGAAACTACATGGGGATTTAGGAAAGGGAATGTGAAACTACATGAGATTTTAGGGAAGGGAATCTGAAACTACATGGGGATTTAGGGAAGGGATTTTGAAACTACATGGGGTTTTAAGGAAAGGAATGTGAAACTACACGGGGTTTTAGGGAAGGGAATGTGAAACTAAATGGGGATTTAGGTAAGGGAATCTGAAACCACATGGGGATTTAGGGAAGGAAATGTGAAACTACATGGGGATTTAGGGAAGGGAATGTGAAACTACATTAGATTTTAGGGAAGGGAATCTGAAACTACATGGGGTTTTAGAGAAGGGAATGTGAAACTACATGGGGTTTTAGGGAAGGGAATCTGAAACCACCTGGGGATTTAGGGAAGGGAATGTGAAACTACATGAGATTTTAGGGAAGGGAATCTGAAACTACGTGGGGATTTAGGAAAGGGAGTGTGAAACTACATGGGGTTTTAGGGAAGGGAATGTGAAACTACGTGGGGTTTTAGGGAAGGGAATCTGAAACTACATGGGGTTTTAGAGAAGGGAATGTGAAACTATGTGGGGTTTTGGAGAAGGAGAACATTTTTTGAATGTTAAATGAAAACTGCAGTCATTTCTGTGAGTTATAGAGGGAATGATGTGATTAGCTAACTCTTATCTTTGGATGCCATTCATTTGAATAGCAATTTGCCAAAGGAATTTTTAAACCACAGAAAGTTTACTCGAGTGGGGAGGGGGCACGGTGACTTTACAGGAAGGAAAATGCTAAATCAGTGCACCTTAAAAACAAATTTATTGATGGCGACTGATCCAATTGGGTCAGGTGTCATTGGCCATCTGATGTCTGACTGGAACTGATTCGTTTTTGTTGAGAAGTTACTGACCTGAAATCTTGACTCTGTTTCTTGGCAGTCATGTTGTCTAACCTGCTGATTTCATCCTGACTTTTCATTTTACTTTCTGATGAAGTAGACTGATCCTTGGACCGCAATATCGACAGAATATATGCGCAGCCACTACTGGGCAGTGCATGAAAGTAAGGTTTTCATTGCAAAGTATTGGTGCTCATGTAAATTGAACCTCTTTTAAATTAAGTTGGGTATTTTCAGGATGGTAATTTTCTTTTTTAGACAGGTTTTTTCATCCATTTAGTGGATTTTCCCCAATTCCTGCACAGTTTCCTAAGGACACATCTGTTTTTGAAACCACTCCAGGCCACTCACAGAATCACAGAATTATTATGGTGTAGAACTGGGCCATTCAGCCCCTCAGGCCTGCTCACCCTGTATTATCTTGTCCTGTTCTATTGCCTTGTGCCAACCTCCTGCCTTGCACACTATATCCCTGCACACTATTTCTATCCAAAGTCTATCCAATGTCGCTGTGGAATGCCTGAACTAAACCTGCCTCCATCACATTCCAGACCCTAACCACTCACTGGGTATCAAAGTGTGTTCGCACCTTACCTTTTTTGTAGATCATTCTAAATCCAGGCCCCTCATGTTCCTTTTCCTCAGTGGTTAGCCCTGCTGCCTCACAGCACCGGGGACCGATGTTTGATTCCAGCCTCAAGCCACTGTCTGTATGGAGTTTGCACGTTCTCCCTATGTCTGTGTGGGTTTCCTCTGGGTGCTCCAGTTTCCTCCCACAATCCAACGATGTACAGGTTCAGTGGATTGACCATGGGAAATAGTGTCTAGGGAAGTGTAGGTTAGGTACATTAGTCAGGGGTAAATATAAGATAATAGTTTGGGGGATGGGTCTGGGTGGGTTACTCTTCAAAGGGTCAGTGTGGACTTGTTGGGCCGAAGGGCCTGTTTCCACACTGTAGGGATTCTATGACTCTATGATTTTATATTCAGGAACAGCTTCTCCCGGCCTACTCTATCCAGACCCACTCATGATTTTGAAAACCTCGATCATATCTCCTCTTAGCCTCCTTCTCTACCCTTCTTCACAAATGCTGTCGGACCTGCTGAGCTTTTCCAGCAACTTCTGTTTTTATTCCTTCTTCAATCTATCCACTCACCATCCTGACTTGGAAGTATATCGCCGTTCTTTTGGTGTCGCTGGGTCACAATCCTGGAATTCCCTCCCTACGGGCATCGTGGGTCTACCTCCTGCAGTGACTTAAGAAGACAGCTCACCCACAACTTCTCAAGGGGCAGTTGGGTGACAAATACTCAGTCGAGGAAGCCTTCACTCCCTGAATAAATAACAAGATGCCTGAAAAACAGGACTTGCATTTCTTTAATCTGTAACCCTTTCTTCTTGTGTAAAAGACTAATCTATGTTTCAGAGTTGCTCACAGTGACTGAGGTGAAGATTTTTCTGTTTGTGGATTTGCAAAAGCTAATCCATTCCAACCATTCCCATGACGCTGCATGTCTGGATAATGGAAGGCTGGAACGAGCTGATTATTTGGCAGGATCTTCTCCCATAGAGAAAGGTAAAATCCAAGTGCAAGAAAAAGTCAGTGTAATACATGGATGGGGTGGCCTGCCAGATCAAATCTGTTGGAGTGAAAGAACATTATTTGGGGGATAAAATGTTTCTTTCTTGGTGCTGCATGAAAGGAGACCAGTCTCAGTGATCAGATTTGAGTTTGTGAATTATCCCACAATTCCTGATCATGTTCATAGTAAAACAAACAGATACTTGAGGTTATAGATGCAGAGTGAGGATCTATTCACAAACCAAAGACAGTAATTCCCTTGAATCAATTGTTGTAGAACATTGAATAGGAAACAATAATAACATAACTCAGACATAAAAGTTCAGTTTGTCACATCGTTCCCAAATCTGTTTGGTTTCAAGTTGTCATTTTGCAGTAAATATTTTTAACTTCGAAATCTTCTAAAGTCTTAAATCCTTCTGGGTTTTGTTTTTTCTCAGAGGGTCTTAGAGTGACCGAGTGGAGTTTAAAGAACGTAACTTTGAGAACAAAAAGCTGCAGTATTGACTGGTCGCAGACTGTTGGCTTGTTATCCTGTTTTTCCCTTATATGGTAAAGTTGCTGACTGGTTGCTTCCCGTCGATTGAACTGTTAGATTATGTTCGTGATGCAGTGGACACATCTGGTCAGTCGGAAAGCAGAGTAAGCAGCCAATGTTGGTCAAACTTCAGAGGCAAACCAATTAACATTAACTCCAAGTTAGCTGCTCATTCACAAAGTGCAATCATTTTCTGATCTGAAATAGTCTAGTTGTAATATGAACTGCCTCAACATTGAGCAGTAATGGAAAAGTTCATTAAAATAAATCTTCATCACTTGTACATTCAAATTAGTGTATAAACAAGATGGACTTATTTCTAACTCTGTGAAATATTTGCTTTCATTAATCACTCCTTCCAGTGTAAAAGATATGACTATACTTGAGTAATTGTTTTTTGTTCAGATCATGACGTATCTCTGCTGGTCAGAGTCATATCTGACACATAGGAAGATGGTTGTGGTTGTTGAAGGTCAGTCATCTCAGCTCCAGGACATCTCTGCAGGAGTTCCTCAGGGTAGTGTCCTAGGCCAAACCATCTTCAGCTGCTTCATCAATAACCTTCCCTCCATCATAAGGTCAGAAGTGGGGAATGTTCACCAATAATTGCAGTGTTCATCACCATTCGCCACTCCTCAGATACTGAAACAGTCCGTGTTCAAATGCAACAAGGTCTGGACAATATCCAGGTTTGAGCTGATAACTGGCAAGCAATATTCACGCCACACGAATGCCTGGCAATGACCATCTTCAAAAGGGATAATCAAACCAATGCCCCTTGGCATTATCATCATGGAATCCCCCACTAGCAACATCCCAAAGGCTTATCACTGACCAGCAACTGAACTGGCTGATGAGCAGGTCAGAGGTTGTGTATTTTGTAGCCATAGCACCATAAGATAGAGGAGCAGAATAAGACCATTCAGCCTATCAAGGCTGCTCTGCATTCGATCCTGGTTGATATGTTTCTCATCTCCATTCTCCTACCTTCTCCCCTTAACCTTTGATCCCCTTACTAATTTGGAATCTATCTCTGTCTGAAACACACACAATGACGTAGCCTCCACAGCCCTCTGTGACAACAAGTTCCATAGATTCCCCACCCTCTGGCTGAAGAAATTCCTCCTCATCTCAATTCTAAAGGGTCGTTCCTTCACACTGAGGCTGTGCCCTCGGGTCTGAGTCTCTCCAAGTAGTGGAAATACCTTGTCAACATCCTCTCTATCCAGGCCTCTCAGTATTCTCTAAGTTTCAGTCATATCCCCCTCATCCCATTCTAAGCAGCATCGAGTACAGATCCAGAGTCCTCAACCACTCCTCATGTGACAAGCCTTTCATCCCCAGGGTCATTCTTGTAAACCTCCTCTGGGCTGCCTCCAACCCCAGGACATCCTTCCTCAGACACAGAGCCCAGTACTGATCACAATATTACAAGCGCAGTCTGACCAGAGCTTTATACAGCCTCAGCAGTACATCCCTGCCCTTGTATTCTCGTCCTCTTGAAATGAATGCTAACATTGCATTTGCCTTCCTAACTGCCAACTGAACCTGCAGGTTAACCTTAAGAGAATCCGAAACTAAGACTCCCCAGTCCCTTTGTGCTTTATATTTCTGAAGCCTTTCCCTGTTTAGAAAATAGTCTATGCCTCTATTTTAAATAAAAACTGAAAGAACAGCAGATGCTGTAAATCAGAAAGAAAAACAGAAATTACTGGAAAAACTCAGCATGCCTGACAGCACCTGTGAAGGGAAATCAGAGTTAGCATTTTGGGTCAAGGACAGGGTCACTGGATCCAAAACGTTAACTCTGATTTCCCTCCACAGATGCTACCAGACCTGCTGAGCTTCTCCAGCACTTTCTGATTTTGTTGTCTATGCCTCTGTTCTTCCAACCAAAGTACCTGATCTCACCCTTTCCCATACTGTATTCCATCTGCCACTTCTTTGCCCAGTCTCCCAGCCTGTCCAAGTCCTTCTGTAGCCTCCCCACATCCCCATCAGTGCCTGTCCCTCCAGCTATCTTTGTGTCATCTGCAAACTTCGCAACACTGCCCTCAGTTCCTTTGTCCAGATTGTTAATGTATAACGTGAATAGTTGTGGTCCCAACACTGACCCAACACTAGTCACCAGCTAGTAACTCACTTCCATACTTGTAACCTTCTTACTCCTGTCCACCACAAGGCACAAGACAGAAGTGTGACTTGTCTGGATAAGGGCAGCTCCAATAACACTCAAGAAGCTTGGCACCATCTAGCCCACTTGATTGGTACCACATCTACTCCCTCCACCACTGACACTCAGTAGCAGCAGTGTGTATCATCTACAAGATGCAGTGCAGAAATTCACCAAAGATCCTCAGGCAGTATTTTCCAAACCCTCAACCACTTCCACCTAGAAGGACAAGGGCAGCAGATACATGGGAACACCACCCCCTGCAAGTTCCCCTCCGAATCACTCACCATCCTGACTTGGAAATATATCACTGTTCCTTCAGTGTCACTGAGTCAAAATCTTGGACTTGCCTCCCTAAGGGCATTATGGGTCAACTTACAACACATGGACGCAGTGGTTCACGAAGGCAGCTCACCCCCAACTTCTCAAGGGGCAACTAGCGACGGGAAATAAATGCTGGCCCAGCCAGCAATGCCCATGACTGAATAAACACATAAACACTGTAAATAGGAGCAGGAGTAGGCCATTCAGCCCTTTAAACCTGCCCTCCCATTCACCAAAATAAGTGCCATTTCCCAGACCCTTTGATGGGAACAGAGAAGCAGAGTTAATATTTCAAAATTAGGATGATTCTTCTTCAGAATGACTCCAGTCATACTGGACTTGAAACGTTAGCTCTGTTTCTCTCTCAGCAGAAGCTGCCAAACCTGCTGAGTTTGTCCAACACTTTCTGGCTGGTCCCAAAGTGGATTCCCACCTTGGAATGATTCCTCAGCGATGGTGGTAGAAACCAGTGCCTGGCAGCATTGGCTAGATTCACTGAGCACACCCCATACCCCCACCCACCCACAAAACCTCCCCGTGACCATCGGCTGATGATGGTTTTGTCAGAATATCAGTAGGTTTTTCGATCCTGAGGCCCAGGCTAATGCTGACGTGGCATGGGTTCAAATCTCACCACAGCCCCTGGTGGAAATTCAATTCAAATCATAAAAGCTGCAATCAGAAACTCAGAGTAGGCCATTTGGCCGTGCGAGCCTGCTGCACTGTTCAATAAGATCGTGACTGATTTTAACCTCAATTCTATATCCCTGCATAACCTCTCACCTCCCCCCCTTGGTCATCAAGAATCTATCTCCCTCTGTCTTAAAAATATTTAAAGATTCTGCATCCTCTGCCTTTTGAGGAAGGAAATTCCAAAAACCCTCAATCCTCTGAGAGAAAACGACTGGTTTCCTCATCTCTGTGATAAGTGGGTGACCCTTTATTTGAAACTCTGACCCTTCATTCCAGATTCTCCCACAAGAGTGAACTTCCTTTCCACATCCACCTGTCAAGTCCCCCTCAGGGTCTGATACTTTAGATTAGATTACTTACAGTGTGGAAACAGGCCCTTCGGCCCAACAAGTCCACACCAACCCGCTGAAGCACAACCCACCCAGACCCATTCCCCTATATTTACCCCTGCACCTAACACTACGGGCAATTTAGCATGGCCAATTCAGCTAACCTGCACATTTTTGGACTGTGGGAGGAAACCGGAGCACCCGGAGGAAACCCACGCAGACACGGTGAGAATGTGCAAACTCCACACAGTCAGTCGCCTGATTCGGGAATTGAACCCGGGTCTCTGGCGCTGTGAGGCAGCAGTGCTAACCACTGTGCCACCGTGCCAACCACAATACGTTTCAATTCACTCACCTCCGACTAATCCAAACACCTGGCCTGCCCAGCCTTTGGTCACAGCGACAGTTAAGGAACAGCAATTTAGAACATAGAACATTACAGCGATTTTTGAGAAGATTCCTAGCTCAGGTTGATGATAAGTAAGTTAGCTCGCTGAGTTGGAAGGTTTATTTTCAGATGTTTAGTCACCATGACGAGGTAACATCATCAGTGAGCATGTCCGGTAAAGCGTTGGTGGTATGTCCTGCCTCTCTGTAGGTCTTGGTAATACAGAGATTAGAGTGGTGTTGGAAAAGCACAGTAGGTCAGACAGCATCTGAGAAACAGGAAAGTTGACATTTCTGGCAAAAGCCCTTCATCAGGAACGTCGATTTGCCTGAAACATCAATTTTTCTGCTCCTTGGATGCTGCCTGACCTGCTGTGCTTTTGCAGCACCACTCTAATATTGACTCAAATCTCCAGCGTCTGCAGTACCCACTTCTGCCTAGTACAGTACAGTAGGCAGTGCAGGCCCTTCGGCCCTTGATGCTGTGAAACCATGTCGGGTGGTCAGAGTGTAAGTGTGAGTCTTGTGGCTGGACTTGGTGACCTCTAGAACAATCCAAGCCACATCTCAATCCAAGTCTTTAAAGAATTGTCCAATTGGTCAGACAGGCAGATCAGTGGCAGATTGATTTAACTGTGATAAATGTGATAAATGTGAGGTGATACATTTTGGAAGAAGGAACAAGACAAGGGAGCACTCAACGAATGGCAGGGCACCAGGAAGCTCAGAGGAACAGAGGAATCTTGGGGTCCTTCAGCATAGACCCCTGAAAGTAACAGGATAGGCTAATAGAACAGGGAGCTTAACAGGTGAATAATTACACTGGAATAAGGAACACTTGCCTTTATTAGTCGTGCAGTAGGTTCTAAGAGCCAGGGAGGTTATGTACAGGACTTGGTTCGGTCACAGCTGGAATACTATGTGCAGTTCTGGTCCCCACACTATGGGAAGGATGAGACTGCACTGGAGGGGGTGCAGGGGAGAGTCACCAGGATGTTTCCCTGGAATGGAGCGACTCAGTGATGAAGAGAGGCTGGATAAGCTCGGGTTGGTTTCTTAGGAGCAGAGAAGGCTGAGAGAGGATACCTGGCTGAGGTGCATAAGATTATGAGGGGCATAGACAGGGTGGATAGGAAGTAGCTGTTTACCTTGATTGAGGAGTCAACAATGAGGGACATCATTTTCAGCTGAAGGACAGGAGGTTTAGAGGGAACCAGAGGGTGGGGTGGGGTGGAGTGAGATGGGGAATGTGCTGTCTGGGAGCGGAGCTAAGGCAAGAAACCTCACAACCTTTCAAAAGTACTCGGATGAGCAGTTGAAATGCCATAACATTCAGGGCTATGGGCCAAGAATGGGGTAGTGGGACTGGTGTAGCTGGTAGGTGCAAATTTGATGGGCTGAAAAGCCTCTTCAGTGATGTCATGTCTGAGTGAGCTAACAACTCACGGGCGGCACGGTGGCACAGTGGTTAGCACTGCTGCCTCACAGCGCCAGAGACCCAGGTTCAATTCCCGCCTCAAGTGACTGACTGTGTGGAGTTTGCATGTTCTCCCAGTGTCTGCATGGGTTTCCTCCAGGTGCTCCGGTTTCCTCCCACAGTCCAAAGATGTGCAGGTCAGGTGAATTGGCCATGCTAAATTGCCCTTAGTGTTAGGTAAGGGGTATGAGTGGGTTGCGCTTCGGCGGGTCAGTGTGGACTTGTTGGGCCAAAGGGCCTGTTTCCACACTGTACTGTAATCTTAAAAAAAACTTATTCAAAACCCTCTCACTCACAGTGTGTTAAAGTCAGGCTAGTTGTATCTTTGTAACAACTCTGTGTGGGTTACAATTGAAAAAATAAGTATGTAGGTTAGCTCACTGAGTTGGAAGGTTTGTTTTCAGGCGTTTTGTCACCATGACTGGGTAACATCATCAGTGAGAGTCTCCGATGAAGCACAAACACCTCTGACCCCTTGAAACACTGATGATCAGCCGAGTGATTGGTTACTGACGCTGGCACGGAACATCGCTGGGAACCTCGCATGGAAAAGTAAACAATGTGGTTTCTATTTTTTAACTGTCAACTCCCACCTCCCAATGGAATTACTATAAATGCCTTTTTATTAATCGTGTCATTATTTTGTTGAGAAGCTTATACCTCACTCTGATCCTATTGTACATTGGGTGTTTCATCGAAGGAACAGGAGAAGACTGGGGATAAGTCTTTGTTCCTTTGTGATACATTGTTGACAAAGCCAGCATTTCTTCCCTGTCTTTGATGCTTCTTGACCATGATGGCTTCCTGGGCCAATTCAGAGGCAGTCACAGGATCTGGAGTCACTTGTAGGCCAGACGGGGGGGTAAAGATAGCAGATTCTATAAGGAGAGGTCATCGTTTTAGGATAAGGGCTAGCAGGTTTAAAACAGAAATGAGAAATTATTTCTTTTGAAGGGTCATGAATCTATGTGGTGGACAGTGAGACATTGAATAAATTGAAGGAGGGAGTTAGATTTTTGATTAATTATGGGCAGTGGGCAGGAAAATGGAGTTGAGGCTGAGATGAGGTCAGCCATGATGGTATTAAATGGTGGATCAGGCTGGAGGGATTGAATGGCCTACTGCTGCTGCTTCTTATCCCTTCAGCTAAAGGACACTAATGAAACACACAGATTGGTAATTGACAGGCCCATTCCTGAGACTAGCTTTTTGTTCCTGATTTACTTATTGGATTTAATTTCCAGCTGCTACAGTAAATTCATATTCCCAGCGCTAGTAAAAGTCGAATTACTCCCCTACCACCCACACTATTGGTGTTAAACATTTCTAACAACGTGACAAACCATACAAGTGAAAATTAAGTCACTCACCATCATTGAGCAGAGGAGGAGGCCATTCATTCCATCAAGTCCATGTTAACCCCTGTAGAGCAATTCCATCAGGTGATCCCATCCATGCTGTAGCCCTGTAACCCTGCACATTTAATTCCCATAAGTCCCCAGGCAGTTGCCTTTCCCCTGTTGTAAGAATCCAAGAATTCATCAAAACCCAAACAGTCATTCAGATCCTCCAGGGTTTGTGTTATCTAATGTTCTGATCTCTGTGTTTTGGGCTTTCCTGCTCAGTTCGGCAATTTAAGTCCATGATTAAATTTTACCCATTTTTCTCAGCTAAGTTCACGTAAAATCACAAGGGGAGAGGTTTTCTCGTAAAATACAGTGTGTGCTGTAGCCACGTCATAGCAGCTTACACTGAAGGGTAAAACTAGATGTCTTGCTCTTTTATAAACACAGAGGTTCCAGTTCTGTTTACTTTAGCGCTGGAAAGGGATAGGTTTTTTTTAGATTACATTACAGTGTGGAAACAGGCCCTTCGACCCAACAAGTCCACACTGACCCGCCGAAGCGCAACCCACCAATACCCCTACATTTACCCCTTAGATTAGATTAGATTTATACCACAGGGCAAGAGATATTGCTGGGGGAAAGGCAATTACGATGCGATTAGGCAAGATTTCGGATGCAAAGGACAGGGGAGGAAACTGCAGAGGATGGGCACAATTGAAGTGTGGAGCTCATTCAAGGATCAGTGTGTCCTTGATAAGTTTGTACCTGTCAGGCAAGGAGGAAATGGTTGAATGAGGGAGCCATGGAGCGTCAGAGGCTGAGGGGTGACCTTATCGAGGTTTACAAAATCATGAGGGGCATGGATAGGATAAATAGATAAGGTCTCTTCCCTGGCGTGGGGGAGTCCAGAACTAGAGGGCATAGGTTTAGGGTGAGAGGGGAAAGATAGAAAAGAGACCTAAGGCGCAACATTTTCACACAGAGGGTGGTACGTGTGTGGAATGAGCTGCCAGAGGAAGTGGTGGAGGCTGGTACAATTACAACATTTAAGAGGCATTTGGAAGGTATATGAATAGGAAGGGTTTGGAGGGATATGGGCCGGGTATGGCTGGTAGGACTAGATTGGGTTGGGATATCTGGTCGGCATGGACAGGTTGGACCGAAGGGTCTGTTTCCATGCTGTACATCTCTATGAATCTATGAGTCTAAATGACCTAGATGTGGGCGTGGAAGGATGGATTAGTAAATTTGCAGATGACACTAAGGTCAGTGAAGTTGTAAATAGTACTGAAGGATGTTGCAGGTTACAGAGGGACATTGATAAGCTGCAGAGCTGGGCCAAGAGGTGGCAAATGGAGTTTAATGCGGAAAAGTGTGAGGTGATTCACTTTGGAAAGAGTAACAAAAATACAGATTACTGGGCTAATGGTAAGATTCTTGGTGGTGTAGATGAGCAGAGAGATCTCGATGTCCATGTACATAGATCCCTTAAAGTTGCCACCCAGGTTGACAGGGTTGTTAAGAAGGCATACAATGTGTTAGCTTTTATTGGTAAAGGGATTGAGTTTTGGAGCCATGAGGCCATGTTACAGCTGTACAAAACTCTGTTGTGGTCACACTTGGAGTATTGCGTACAGTTCTAGTCACTGCATTATAGGAAGGATGTGGAAGTTTCGGGAAGGGTTCAGAGGAGATTTACTAGGATGTTGCCTGGTGTGGAGGGAAAGTCTTACGAGGAAAGGCTGAGGGACTTGAGACTGTTTTCGTTCTAGAGAAGAAGGTTGAGAGGTGACTTAATTGAGACATATCAGATAAACAGAGGGTTAAATAGGGTGGACAATGAGAGCCTTTTTCCTCAGATGGTGATGGCTAGCACAAGAGGGCATAGCTTTAAATTGAAGGGTGATAGATACAGGACAGATGTCAGAAATAGTTTCTTTACTCAGAGTAGTAGGGGCGTGGAACGCACTGCCTGTGACAGTAGTAGACTCGCCAACTTTAAGGGCATTTAAATGGTCATTGGATAAACATATGGTTGAAAATGGAATACTGTAGGATAGATGGGCTTCAGATTGGTTCCACAGGTCGGCACAACATCGAGGGCTAAAGGGCCTGTACTGCGCTGGAATGTTCTATGTTCTAAGTGTCCCAACAAGCATTCGACTTGATACAGAACTCACACAGCAGCTTATTATAATGTATGCAGAGTGTCACAAACCTGTCAAACAGTGGGTATAACTGACGTTCTTTCCTGTTTACCCAGTAAAGGTGTGTATTGTTCTTACCAACTATAGCAGTAAGGATTTATACAACCTTGAGTGTTATGCTCAAAGTCACTGGTGTTCCAAAATTATTCATATCTGTATCCAACTGGATATATTTTATAACAATGTGTTCTTATTCTCCCACTCCTTAGACTTCTCCCAGACACATTGGACCAATCCCTAGCTAAAAGGCATAGACAGCCACAAAAACAGAAATTGCTGGAAAAGCTCAGCAGGTCTGGCAGCATCTGTGGAGAGATATCAGAGTTAACGTTTTGGTTCCGGTGACCTTTCCTCAGAGCAGGCAGACACAGCCAACTTACTGACTTCAATAAGATTATAAGATGTAGGAGCAGATGTAGGCCATTCAGCCCATCGAGTCTGCTCCACCATTCAAAGGGATCATGGCTGATCTGATAATCCTCACTCTACTTTCTTGCCTTTGCCCCAATACCCTCAATTCCCTTCCTGATTAACAATCTGTCTACCTCAGCCTTGAATGACCCAGCCTCGACAGCCCTGTGTGATAAAGAATTCCACGGGCTCACTCCCCGTTGATACCCTTCTGGTTTTGGACTCTCCCACAAGGGATTCTACCTCTCTGTGTCTACCCTATCAGGTCTCTAACAATCTTCTATGTTTCAATAAGGTCGTCTTTCGTTCTTCTAAATTCCAACAACCACAAACCCAACCTACCCAACCTCTCCCAGTCAAACGGTCTCTCCATACTCGGAAACAAAAACTGAAATTGCTGGAAAAGCTCAGCAAGTCTGGCAGCATCTGTGGAGAGGAATCAGAGTTAACGTTTCAGGTCCGGTTAACCTTGTTGAGAACTAACTCTGTACTCAGGATTCGTCTAGTCAACCTTCTCGGGATTGTCTCCAATGCCAGTCTATCTTTCCTTAGATAAAACTGTTCATGGTATTCTGACTAGTGCCTTATCACAACCTCTCAACTTTTATAGTCTTTCCCTTTGAAATAACTGGCAGTATTCCAATTGCCTTCCCTATGATCTGTTGAATTCAGATTGCCAAATCCCTTTGTTCTGCAGCCTCTGGCCATCTTTCTACATTGAAACAATATTCAGCTCCTACAACTGCTCTGCATAACCTTATGTTTTCCTGTATTACATTCCATCTGCCAAGTCTTGTCACTGCCAACTTGGTTAATACTCGGTGTGATGGCACACCCTTTATCTATTTTCCTCCTCTAGGTTGGTCCTTATTCCCACTTGCTGGAGAACTGTAGGTGATGGTCCACATTGATCTGACCTTTATTGCAATGTTGCACTCTGATCCTGTTTACCCAATTTTAATCTATCCCACTTCAGCTGAAAGCAGGGTATCTTCCACTATCGCAACAGATCGGTCTGGACTATCAGCTGTTGCAGACTGAATAAACCTTGTGCCTGTTTTAACTCCATTTAAGGTAGTCATTGATTCCAAGTTATAGTAAATTGCCAATGCAAAACATTCAGGAGATAAACAGGAAACTAGAGAAATGTTTAAGCATTTATGGGCAGATCCCAGGAGAATACTTAGAGAAAGTTCCCAAGGCATAAAGCTCAGTGATAGAAGCTGCTCTTGGAAGCAACATTTTCTGAAGAGGCTGATTGTCTGCATTGTACAGTGTGGAACTCTGGTTACTGTCCAGCATTTGAAAATAATAGCACCAATCAAAAAAGAAGAGCAACATTTATTGCCAGTTGCGTGTCGAGGAGTAAGGTTTAGATAGGAAATGCTGGAAACTGCTGATTATGGCAGGAATTAACTCAACGCTGCCTGTATACAGAGGAAGTCATTAACATTTCGATAAATACAAATACAATCAAGAGATGGTTTCTGACTGGTTTGTCGACTGCTCATTACTGCCCAAGAGGTCAGAGACAATGCAGTTTAGTTCCAAATTAGGAGATACAACAATTGCAGTTCCATTGGTTAACATAGTGGATGCTGTTGTAAACTTTAAAAAAACTGCAGCTTAGATCAAGATGCAGTCCGTCATTTCAAATTTAAATGGGACTTCAGCTTGGAGTCTCTGACTAGAAGCTGTACCTCAGGAAATCCCTCTTCCCCCAGCCCTCCATCTCTTTGTCTTACTTTCCACCTTTAACACAGCTCCTTCCCCAGTACATGGTCATCTGATCTATAATCTCCTCATGTGGCTCAGTATTCTGCTGTGCGTTACAATGCTACTGTGAACTGCTTCAGGTATGTTATTAAATAAAGTGATATGCATTATAGAGAGAGATGATTGGTGCTGGTTTAACCTAAGGGTCATTATACCTCAGGCAAGGGGAGAACTTGAGAAGGAGAGTCTTTCGTGGTAACGTCAGCCAGTGTGGGGATAGAGCCCCAGTGTTGGGATTACTCACCAGCCAAATGAGCTAACCAACTTCACAAAGTGATGCTATCATACCTTAAAGGTATAAATATAAGTTGTTGTTGACTGTCAACCCCATTGCTGTGGGTCTGGAGTCACATGTAGGCCAGACCAGGTAAGGATTGGCAGTTTCCTTCCCTAAAGGACATTAGTGAACCAGATAAGCTTTCCCCCAATAACCTAATTGAATTCACGGTCATCATTGGACATTTAATTCCAGATTTTTAAAAATTGAATTCAAATCCCACCAGCTGCCATGGCAGGATTTGGACATGGGGTCTCCTGAACATACCTGGGTGGGCAGTCCAGTGATGACGCCATGAGGTGGTGAGTGGTGTGGTTGGGTGGGGTGGGGGGATCTGGAATGCACTGCCTGGGAGGCAGGAAACCTCACAACTTTTAAAGAGAACTCGGAAGATCACTCGGTATGTTATAACATTGAAGGCTGTGGGCCTGGTGTGGGAACGTGGGTCTGCTGTAGATTTAGAATCATTTAGTCAGTGCTGACTCGATGGGCCATCCTTCTGTATGGTTCTATGATTAAATATATTTCCTTTAAGAAATGGAAGAGAGTAGAATCTGCTCTTATCTGATTTCATTGCCGAATAAACAGGCTGCAAGACCAGCAGGGATGATCTGATACACAATTCTGCATGGCAGTGGAAGAGGAAGTCAGTGCTGGAAATGTTACTGCGTTGTTTATGCTGCTTACAATATCAGGCAGGACTGTAACATTAGGATTACCTCATTACCCCTACAGCAAGCACTCATATTCAATCAGCAAAACAAATTCTCAGCGATTCTGCAACTTGGGGCTGCCTGTCATTTTAATTCTCTGATTACCACCTTGAACTGGAGTTGGATTCGGTCCATCTGTTTTCAGTGGCAATCCATCAAATCGAGACATTGTGTTCTGTCAGGGGAGTATGTTGACCAGAGTTGACCCATCTCGTTGAATCATACTGCCCACACAGTCTCTGATTCTCTTGAGCTGGTTTGACATTTCAGTGGAGGGGGGGTGGATTTCCAGATCTGTGCAAAAAAAGCTGTGAAGATCCAGCAATAGTGTTTGTGAGATCATTTCCCCCACACATTGTGTGATCCAGTTAATTCCACCACTCAGTCAGCTAATGGCTCATCAGGATCAGAAAGAGCCATAATATGTAACAAGCAAAATATCCCACTGATGGCAGGGGACATGATTATTTATTTCAAAGTTGTCTGGGTCCAGTGAATTCTCTGCTGAAGTTCTTACTATAGACTGACTCAAAATCAAAACAGAGTCAGTGCAAAACCTGCAGAGAGGACTGGCCTTCAGGGGTTTTAATCTCTGTCTCCCAAGCAGAAACACAAATTCAACCAGAACTCAGTCTCTCAGAAACATGAGTTAAAACGTTTCCCACTCCTTTCGCCGAGCTATAATAACCTCCTGACCAGAAATACGCTACCATCTGCTTTTGACCTTTTAAAGCTAGTTTTGAGAAACCAAGACATTTCAAGAATGGAAATACATAATAATAATTGTTCAGTGTTATTCAAACAGTGCAATAATTACAAAACTCAAAGAATGTTGTTCATGAAAGGCTATAAAACCTGATTATCTTGGCTGGTGCTTTAAACATGTTCATTAAAGTTGATGCCATCTATGGGACTTTTCAAAGTGACAGGCAGCATTAGAGTCCATGCAGTGAAAGGGGTCTGCGATATTCACTAAGTGAGTGCAAAAACACACAGAATGGAGGAAAATGGAAATAAGTAATAACTGGGAGCCTGTCGAGCTGTAAATTGGTCCAATACAGTTAGAATGATAAAATCCCGAAAGTGGCCATTTGGCCCATCGGCACTGACCCACTTGAAGAATCTAATATTCTTCTGGCTGTCAGAGTCATCGGGTTTCACGGACGGTCAGTCTCCTGCGAAGCTCAGCAAGTTTTCTCTCCACATCACTCCAAACACATCTCATCAACTGCGCACCTTTCTCGCTCAATACTCACCGTCTCCTGCCACCCACCGTGTCCAGGACAGATGGGAAATCCCCAGGGTAGCCCACCATCCTGGAAAGGTTAAAACCAAAAAAACTGTGGATGCTGTAAATTAGAAACAAAAACAGAAGTTGCTGGAAAAGCTCAGCAGGTCTGGGAGCATCTGCAGAGAGAAATTAGAGTTAATGTTTTGGATCCTGTGACCCTTCCTCAGAACTCGAACTTCCTCGACCCGAAACATTAACTCTGATTTCTCTCCGCAGATGCTGCCAGACCGGCTGAGCTTTTCCAGCAATTCCTGTTATTGATCTTGATGAGGTTGTTGTCCACGTGGACCAGCACTGTCAGTGCGGAGCTTCCTGACATTTCCTTCAATGTGGGCAAGAGGGATAGATCGGAGTTCATCTTGGAGACAGGAATGTGGAACCGCATTTAAATAGTGAGGTGTAGTTCCACCTTCAAGCGACCAGATAAAACTGCAACAATTCAGCCAGTTAATTTTGGCCAGGTCTTGATTTCTGTGAAAGTCGCACCAGCAGATTCTGGGGGATTTAGGAAGGTTGGAAAGCAGGTGACTGTGAGCTAATGAACATTTCTGAACGGTTTCGGGATAGGGGGTGAGGAAAACTCCATGAGCCCTCAGTTCCCAGCCCCAGTGACTGGGCCCCATGGGGAGGCAGTGGTGTAATGTTAATGGTTACAGTTAGCAGTGAGAATACACAATTCATTGGAGTCCCAGGCTAGTGAGCACATAGGTTCAAATCCCATCATGACAGATGGTGACATTTGAACCTGTGTTAACTGGAATTACAAATAAATGTGACCATGTTGGGAAACCAATCTTGTTCCCTCATGTCCTCTTACCTGGACTGGCCTACGTGTGACTCCAGACCCATACTGATGTTATTGACTTCCACCTGCCCTCTGAAATGGCCTAGCCAGCTATTTCACGTTGCCCTTAGGCAATAATTGTTAGCCCACGTCCCTTGGAGGAATTCTTAAGACATCGCCCGACGATGCTCTCTCACATTCAGCAGGACAGCTTTCACAATTGTCATTGTTGTGAAAGAGGCAGAGACACCCCAAAAGACGCATGAGTATATCGAGTAAAACAAGCTGCAGACTTCCACTTATAGGTGCTTACAGTCAGGATTCCTGTGGTGCTGTGGTAGTGGCCCTACCTCGTGCCCAGGAGGTCTGGGTTCCTGTCCCACCCATGCTGAAGATATGTTGTAACATGCCAAAAGAGATGGGTTACAAGGCATACAACGGTGATGTTGTCTCTTTGTCGGGCTCTACATTGAAACGATGCACCAGCTCATTGTGTGTCTAAAATGAACACCCTGTGTGTTATAAACAGGAGTGTTTACCTGTACTTAAACAATAATCCGCCCAGCTAATTACCTCACAAGTCACATGACACCAGGTTACAATCCGACAGTTTATTTGAAATCACAAGCTTTCTGAGCGCTGCCCCTTTGTCACCTGATGAAAGAGTATTGCTCGGAAAGCTTGCGATTTCAAATAAACTGTTGGACTGTAACTTGGTGTCATGTGATTTCAGACTTTCCACCCCAGTCCAACACTGGCACCTCCACACCACAGCTGATTATGGTAATAGTTTGGTATCATTCGTTACCAGAAACATTAGCCTTGCCTTTGTAAAGAGGGGTACTGGAATGGGACAGACATACAGTGCACAGACTCCAACCATTTCACACAACAAACACAGAGAATAAAACCGTGTAACTTTGAAATCAAATGGAAAACCAATTTGAGTGATGTCTCTAACCAGCTGCTAGAGTCTGATGTACTTTGTTTAAACTGATTTTAAATTGAAAGTACCACCAAAGCTGAAAATTGCAGTCTCTATATTTTGTCTGAGCTTAAACTATTCATGACATTTCTCTTCCCCTTTCTGCTGGTGAATTGATGTTGTTTCCCATGCAACTGACCAGAAACTCTCAGGAAATTCACTCATGCCTGCTTTAATATCAGCTGATCTTTGCTGAAATAAACAAAAGCACAAATCAGTCACTAAGTTTAAAGATTTATTTGATAAGCCGCCATGATAGTCACGTCTGCTGCTGGACAAAGAAACACACACACACACACACGCACACACACTCACACCCACACACACACACTCACACACTCACACACTCACACACTCACTCACACTCACACACTCACACACTCACACTCACACACTCACGCACACTCACTCACTCACTCACACACACACGTACACACACACACACCCACACAGACTTCCCTTCCATAG
>NC_057730.1:55079595-55091048 GCF_004010195.1 Chiloscyllium plagiosum | reverse complement strand
ACACACTCATGCCCATACTCACACCCACCCACACACACACACACTCTCTCGTGCAAACTCACTCTCTCAGTCATATACGCACACTGTTTGTCTTACACTCTCACACACAGACAGAAACACACACTCTGTCTCTGTCACACTCATACATTCTCTCTCCCACACTCACAGAGACTCTCTCTTACTCTCACTCACCCACCCACTCACTCACTCCTTAAGCTGTGCACCATAGCAATCATCCATTCTACAGCAAACCAGGCCTTGGGATTTGCCAATCCTAAAAGGATACAGAAATGTACAACCTTTACACCCAGCCTTCCACAATCGCACAACATCCATCCTGTGAAGGATAGCAGGGATGCAACATTAATAACCGAATCAGTC
This sequence comes from Chiloscyllium plagiosum, assembly GCF_004010195.1. Classification (NCBI taxonomy): domain Eukaryota; kingdom Metazoa; phylum Chordata; class Chondrichthyes; order Orectolobiformes; family Hemiscylliidae; genus Chiloscyllium; species Chiloscyllium plagiosum. The sequence goes on along the minus strand of NC_057730.1, from coordinate 55,090,667 downwards.
TCGTGTACGTAACATTAAAAGTGAGGGTGAAATTGCAGGTTGAGAGCAGCTGCACAAGAATGATGAAGGAGTAATGAGCAGCTCATTGGGCGCTGTCCCCAATGGCCTCTTCCCATTACTTGAACAAAAAGGAAAACCAAATCCAACAGGTGACAATCTGCCAGGCCTTGATCAGACCACTTCTCTCTGAAGCTTCCACAGACAATCTTCATTCTCATTATATCCAGGTGATCTTGTGTTTAAATGACTTAACACTATTTTAAAAGATTTTCTTTTGATTAAACCAATGTGTTCTGATAAAACGAGACAAATTCATGCTTCCTACAGCCAGTAAAGTCACAAACTGGTGTTCTGTAGCAGTTTACCTCTGTTTCTCTCTACAAATGCTGCCAGACCTGTTGAGTTTCCCCTGCAATTTCTGCTTTTGTTTCAAATCTCCAGCATCCACAGTTCTTCAGACATAACTGTGTTAATGGATGTAGGTTTGCTCACTGAGCTGGAAGATTTATTTCCAGACGTTTCGTCACCATACTAGGTAACATCTTCAGTGAGCCTCCGGATGAAGCAATGCTGATGATTCCTGCTTTCTATTTATATGTTTGGGTTTCTTTGGCTTGGTGATGTCATTTCCTGTTGTGTGAAGAAGCCCAAACATATAAATAGAAAGCAGGAGATATCAGCAGTGCTTCGTCCGGAGGCTCACTGAAGATGTTACCTGTTATGGTGACAAAACATTTGGAAATGAACCTTCCAGCTCAGTGAGCAAACCTATACTCAGAACCTCAACCTGAGCTACAAATCTTCTCAAAGCTCACTAACTGTGTTATCAAATACCGGCAGTGTCTATCTCTCTGACGACATTTTTCATCTTAAGACTTCCAATCCATCAGTTAACTCAACCAATGTTTATATATTATCCAATCAATGTGTTCAGTGATGTTACGTATTAAGTATTTGATTAGAAACAAAACAAGATGTTAAAGTGTTAAAATAAATTATAGTCAATTCAGTCAAAATGTTAAAGTTTTCATTTGGTAAGACTCCCTTGTTAAGAAAAGAAAAAATGAATCAAAGGAGGGATTTTGAAATTAAATTTATGTTATTTATGAGATTCAGTGCATCGTTGAGTGATTAATCAGTGACTCTTTCGTAAGGTTTCTCAGGTGTGTTCGAGGTTGCTTGGCAACTTAAACAATGTATCCTCATAATGGAGAGGAATCCATCCAATCTCAGGATTTGTTTCAATTTATTATTTTACAGATTATTTTTTAAATGATTTAATGATTTAATATTCATTTAAATTATTTTACAACTTAATAATATTATTTTATAAGTTACGTCACATTATTTTACCTAGTTTTATTTTAATTTTTTTCACTCATTTTACATTTCTTAACAGATCGTGAAGACCAGTCCATTCTGTGCACGTGAGTAAAGACCTTTCACTTTCACCTGTCTGGAAATTTGCAGTTTCTTTCCCCTGACTGTATTTAAAATAAGTTTGGCTTAATGTTGCTCCTTTTCAATCTACTTAGAGGGTGGGATTCTCTGCCACAGAAAGCTGTTGAGTTCAAAACGTTGAATGTTTTCATTAAGGATTTGATGTTGTTCCTGAGGCTAAAGGATCAAAGGGTATGGGACAGAAAGTGGGAGACTGAGTTGAATGATCAGACTGGATAGGACTCAATGGTGAGTGGGCTTGAAGGGCCGAATGGCCTACAGCCACTCCTGTTTTCTATGTTCCTCTGAACTGGAATACAAAGTGAGCCTCAGGAAATGCAAATGCTCGCTATTTGCAATCCACATTGGAACACTTTGCCTGCATTCTATTGCCTACATACTGATATTATTTACATTGTTTTAAGAACATTTTATTTTCATAAAGTTGATGAAACGCATTGCACCAATTGTCGAATGCCCCAGATTCTAAGCCCCCCCCTCCTCAACCCCTTGTTGCTGCTCCCCTCTCCATCTGCTAAAACCTTAGGCTCTGGCATTCCCTGCCCAAACCTCTCAATTGTCCTCTCCGTCTTTAAGTTACTCCATCAGACCTAATCCTTCCAGCAAGCTTTTAGACACTTGTCCTGATATCATCTTCTAGCAGTTGGTGCCTGATCCAATCTGATAATGTTCCTGTGAAATGTCTCGGGATGTTTTACTGTGTTGAGGACACGTGCCTGGATTTTCTAACAGCCAGATCACATTATTCAAGTGTAGGTGGGAGGTGTGTATCGGGACCCTGTGGAATCCCCATCACACCAGACTTTGAAGCCACTGGGCAATTCCTCTCCATCTGGAAGCCTCCGGAAAGTCTCCATTTTAAATCAGAGAATTCAGAGATTTCTGATGGTATTAGACCATAAGAAAAAGGGGCAGAATAAGGCCATTCAGCCCATCGAGTCTGCTCCACCGTTCGATCTTGGCTGATATGTTTCCAAACCCATTCTCCTGCCTTCTCCCCATAACCCTGGAGCCCCCTTACTAATCAAGACCCTACCTATCTCTGTCTCAAATACACTCAGTGACGTGGCCTCCACAGCCCCCTGCGCAATGAGTTCCACAGATTCCCCACCCTCCGGCTGAGAAACTCCTCCTCATCTCAGTTATTAAGGGTCATCCCTTCACTCTGAGGCTGTGCCCTCGAGAAAACACCTTCTCCACATCCTCTCTATCCAAGTCCCTCAGTATTCTGTCAGTTTCAATCAGATCGCTCTCCCCCCATCTTTCTAAACTCCATCGAGTACAGACCCAGAGTCCTCAACCACTCCTCATGTGAGTAACCCTTCATCCTCGAGATCATTCTTGTAAATCCCCTCTGGATCCCCTGCAAAGCGAGAACATCCTTCCTTAGAGACAGGGCCTAAAACAGTTCACAATGTTCTTAATGTGGTCTGACCAGAGCCTTATACAAACTCAGCAGTACATCCCTGCTCTTGTATTCTCACCGTCTTGAAATGAATGATAACATTGCATTTGCCTTCCTGACTGCCACCTGAACCTGCAGGTTAACCTTAAGAGAATCCTTAACCAGGATTCCCAAGTCCCTTGGTGTTTCAGATTTCTGAAACCTTTCCCCATTTAGAAAATAGTCTGTGCCTCTATTCTTCCTCCCTTACCCTCACCCTTTCCCACATTATATTCCTTCTTTTCCCACTCTCCCAGCCTTTCCAGGTGCTTCTGCCGCCTCCCTACTTCCTCAACAAACCTGTCCCTCCATCTATCTTTGTGTCACCACAAACTTAGCCATAATGCCCTCAGTTCCTTTGTTCAGATCATTAATGTATAACGTGAATAGCTGTGGTTCCCACACTGACTCCTGCAGAACTCCACCAATCACCGGCTGCCATCCTGAAAAGGACCCTTTATCCCCACTCTCTGCTTTCTTCCAGTCAGCCAATCCTCTATTCATGACAGTACCTTGCCCCTAACACCATGGGCTCTTATATTACTTAGCAGCCTCCTATGCGGCACCTCATCAAAGACCTTCCGGAAAACCAAATAGATTACATCTACTGGCTCTCCTTTGTCTAACTTGCTCATTACCTCCTGACAGAATTCCAACAGGTTTGTCAGGCTTGATTCCCCCTGACGAAGCTGTGCTATCTCAGTCCTATTTTACCCTGCATTTCCAAGTCCCACACAATTTCATCCTTAAGAACGGACTCTACAATCTTACCAGTGACTGCGGTCAGGTTAATCAGCCTATAATTTCCTCTCTTTTGCTTTCCTCTGTTCTTAAACAACAATGTCACATTAGCCATTTCTCAGTACTCTGGGCCTCCCTGACTCCAATGCCTCTACAATCTCCTCAGCAATCTCCTTCAGAACTCTGGGCTGTAGTCTATCGGGTCTGAGTGATTGATCCACCTTCAGACCTTCCAGTTTCCCAGCACCTTCTCCTTAGTGATGGCCACTACACTCACCTCTGCCCATCACTCCCCGCTCCCCCCCCCGCCTCTCTTGAAGTTCTGGTATGCTGCTGATGTGTTCCACTGTGAAAACTGATGCAAAGTTCCACTGCCATTTCTTTATTCCCTATTACTGCTTCTCCAGCATCATTTTCCAGTAGTCTAATGTCCACTCTTGCCTCCCTCTTACCTTTTAGGTATTTAAGAAACTCTTGCAATCTTCATTTATTTTACTAGCTAGCTTACTTTCATATTTCATCATCTCTTCCCCTTATTGCTTATTTCAGTTATTTCAGATGGTTTTTAAAGACTTCCCAATCCTCTGGCTTCCCACTAATCCTCACCACATTGTAGGCTTTTTCTTTTGGTTTTATGCTGTCCCTGACTTCCCGTGTCAGCCATGGTTACCTTGTCCTCCCTTGGTATGTATCTCCTTCCTTGGGATGAGTTTCTGCTGTGCTCCCGAATTACTCCCAGAAACTCCTGCCATCGCTGCTCCACCATCTTCCCTGCTCGGCTCCCCTTCCAATCACTTCTGGCCAGCTCCTCCCTCATGTCTTTGTAGTTACCTATACTCAACTGTTAAACCTGATTCCAGCTTCTCCCTCTCTAATACAGGGTGAATTCTATCATGTTATGGTAGAATGAGATCGATTCCAAGGGATACTATTAAAGAAAGAGCAAAGAACAAAGAAAATTTACAGCCTAGGAACAGGCCCTTTGGCAACAACCATGGGAAGAAAACAGAGTTCATGTTTCGGGTCCAGTCCTGATGAAGGGTCACTGGACACGAAATGTTAACTCTGCTTTCTGTCCGTGGATTCTGCCAGTCCTGCTGAGTTTCTTCAGCACTTTCTGATTTTGTTACATATCTGTGTTGCACCCATTTTGTTCACAACATTGCAACATAAAGGGTCTGCTAAAGTGAGGTGTACACCTTGGCTTGTCTCAGCCTCGTATTTTACTCAGGCAAAACATGGATACCTCTGCACACGTAAAAAATCAAAAAAACTTCCTGGTTTATGCCTGGGCTCGCCATGGAACTTACACCAACTCAATTACCAACTCATGGTGTTCTTAAAAATATACTTTTGTTTGATGTAGGTGTCTCTGCCTAGCCCAGTACTTGTTGCCCATCCCTAATTGCCCTTAAGGAAAATAAACTACAGAGGAGGCATTCCCAAAATAGATTCCAATAGGCCTGAGGCAATTATCTCTCATATTATAATTATTAAAAACCCAAAGAACTGCAGATGCTGTAAATCAGAAACAAAAACAGAAATTGCTGGAAAAGCTCAGCAGTTCTGGCAGCGTCTGTGGAGAGAAAGCAGAATTTCAGATCTGGCTGCTAGCAAATGAAACCATAACTCTGATTTCTCTTCACAGATATTGCCAGACCTACTAACATTATAATTATTGCTCTTCATCCACATTAGCTGGAAGGAAGAGAGAGAGAGATTTGCAACTTATTAATGGCTACTAAATAGTTAAATATTAAATAGTTTGCCACAGTAGCTTAAGACCAACCAAACAAATGGAAAATGTAAACTGCGCATAAACAAATACATGGCAAGGTTGAATGTTAAGCCAAACATGGATTAATCATCCTGAAAGACTTGCAATTTTTCATCCTCCCTCTAAATCAATATCCAACTGTTTTGCAAATGACTTTTCATTAAGCGTGATCTCAACCTTGTGCTAAATGATTTCACTTAATATCAACTCGAAATTGATTCTTTCAACCATGTTCAAAATTCTATCTGCACCTCCTGCGACTTTCTGACGTCAGACTGATCTTAATCATCACTCCTGTCTTACACAACAGAGGAGCAAACAGAGGCAGAAAGCGAACCTTGGACGATGGTCTTAAAATGTTTGAGAATTGGATAAATTTAAAACTTTACTGAAAGTAACAGTAGTATTTTTTGACCTTAAAACTTTTGGGCTGAATCTCAAGATTAGAAATTCAGAAGTCTACTTATGGAAATAGTGAACGGCATAAAGTGAGATTTACAGGCAAACGTTGCAAACAGGGCAGCTGCAATAAGGTGAGGGCTTTAATACTCTAATAGCTGCACGATGCACAAAGAGCAATCTATGATTAAATCTGTCTTCATTTAACCTGCCCTGGCTCGGAAATGTGGATAAGAACTGTATGGCTTGATGCAATTGTATTTCGTTCTGACTTTGATTGAATGGAAGTTAAGAATCTATTCTGGAAGATGTCATTCAGTCATGCAGAATACATTTTCCAATGAGTATTGTGATGATCCCAACCTGATGGTACCTGGGAGAATCAGATCCCAGAGTGAAACGTGATTTGATAGATCACAGGAACACAAGAACATGAATAGACCAATTAGCCGCTTGTGCCTGTTCCAGTTTATAAATGTAATATTTTTCATTTGGTCACTGTGGTGATCGGTCACTGAACAAGAGACTGCCAAAGTTACTCAGCATGAGAACAAAAGTTTTTTGTAGAAAAAAAAACAAAGAAAGCTGAATACATAGCTATGGCAGCATAGAAAGATCTTAATACAAACAACAAATCAAAGTGACACAGTATTATTCTTTACAGATACTTAATTCCACACAATTACTCCCATCTTAACTCTTTAATTTCTTACTCAACTGACTCTTTCCAATTGTTGGACTGCCGGACAGTCCTAGCCTGCAATCTTCTTCCCGACCTCTCCGCCCCCACCCCAGTCTGACCTATCACCCTCACCTTGACGTCTTTCCACCTATCACATTTCCGACGCCCCTCCCCCAAGTCCCTCCTCCCTACCTTTTATCTTAACCTGCTGGACAAACTTTCCTCATTCCTGAAGAAGGGCTTATGCCCGAAACGTCGATTCTCCTGTTCCCTGGATGCTGCCTGACCTGCTGCGCTTTTCCAGCAACACATTTTCAGCAGTTTATGAACCTGTCAATCTTCTCCACTGTCAACAGTTCCAAAGGGCTCCCGATTCCTGGAAGGAATCTTTAACACCTCACCCCGATCCTCAAATAGTATCTGACACCACCCCATCCTCTCACACCCCTCACCCCATGGTATCCCGGCACCATATCTCACCTGCCCAGAAGCAATGCATTAAGAATTGGCCTGATCTTATCTGGTCTATTCTCCACATTCCAGACTTCATACTCCAGAGATTCCAAAATTCCACATCTGTGGAAGCAGGAGGATAATTGCTCCCGGGACCCATCCACGTACAAAGTACGCACTGACCCCCCCTTCCCCTACACACCAAATCTCACGCCTGATAAAACTGAAAATACAGCATTCAGGGGTGGGACTTGGGATTCTCCATGTTTTCCAACATTTTCACAACAATGGAGATGGTCTCAGTCATTGAGAAAATCGAGGCTCTGGTTTTGTGGATGGAAACATTGGTGGTTATACAAACCCCACCTGGTTCATCAATGTCCTTCAGGGGAAGGAAATCTGCCATCCTCACTTGGTCTGGCCCACATGTGACTCCAGACCCACAGCCTTCAGAAATCAATTCAAGGGCAGTTAGAATCATACATTACAGGAGAGATCCTTCAGCCCATCGAGTCTGTACAGTCAACAGAGGATAAAGTGGTTAAAGTGGTTAAAGAGCAACAGAAAATAACTAAAAAGGCAATAAGTGGAGAAAAGATGAGGTACGTAGGCAAACTGGCCCAAAATGTAAAGGAGGATAGTTAAAAGCTTTTTTAGGTATGTGAAAAGAAAAAAAATTGGTTAAGACTAAAATTGGGCCCTTGAAGACAGAAACGGGTGAATTTATTATGTGGAACAAGGAAATGGCAAAAGAGTTGAATAGGTATTTTGGATCTGTCTTCACTGGGGAAGACACAAGCAATCCCCCAGATGTAATAGTGGCTGAAGGACCTTGGGTAATGGATGAACTGAAGGGAATTTATATTAGGCAGGAAATGGTGTTAGAGAGAGACTGTTAGGTCTGAAGGTTGATAAGTCCCTGGAACCTGATGGTCTACATCCCAGGGTACTGAAGGAGGTGGCTCTAGAAATCGTGGATGCATTGGTAATCATTTTCCAATGTTCTATAGATTCAGGATCAGTTCCTGTGGATTGGAGGGTGGCTAATGTTGTCCCACTTTTTAAGAAAGGAAGGAGAGAGGAAACAGGGAATTATAGACCAATTAGTCTGACCTCAGTGGTGGGAAAGATGCTGCAGTCAATTATAAAAGATGAAATTACAACTCATTTGGATAGCAGTAACAGGATAGGTCAGAGTCAGCATGGATTTACGAAGGGGAAATCGTGCTTGACTAATCTTCTGGAATTTTTTGAGGATGTAACTATGAAGGTGGACAAGGGAGAGCCAGTGGATGTAGTGTACCTGGACTTTCAGAAAGCCTTTGGTAAAGTCTGACATAGGAGATTAGTGAGCAAAATTAGGGCACATGATATTTGGGGCAAAATAGTGACTTGGATTGAAAATTAGCTGGCTGACAGGAAGCAAAGAGTAATGAGAAATGGGTCCATTTCGGAATGGCAGGTGGTGACCAGTGGGGTACCACAAGGTTCAGTGCTGGGACCGCAGCTTTTTACAATGTACATTAATGATATAGAAGAAGGTATTAAAAGTAATATTAGCAAATTTGCTGATGACACAAAGCTGAGTTGCAGGGTGAAATGTGAGGAGGATATTATGATAATACAGGGTGACTTGGACAGGCTAGGTGAGTGGACAGATGCATGGCAAATGTAGTTTAATGCAGATAAATGTGTGGTTATCCACTTTGGTGGCAAGAACAGAAAGGCAGATTACGGCCAAAATGGAGTCAAGTTAGGTAAAGGGGCAGTACAACGAGATCTAGGTGTTAACATAGAACATAGAAGAATACAGCGCAGTACAGGCCCTTCGGCCCTCGATGTTGCGCCGATCCAAGCCCACCTAACCTACACTAGCCCACTTTCCTCCATATGCCTATCCAATGCCCGCTTAAATGCCCATAATGAGGGAGAGTCCACCACTGCTACTGGCAGGGCATTCCATGAACTCACGACTCGCTGAGTAAAGAACCTACCCCTAACATCTGTCCTATACCTACCCCCCCTTAATTTAAAGCTATGCCCCCTTGTTCTTGTACATCAGTCAATGAAAGCAAGCATGCAGTTACAGCAGGCAATGAAGAAAGCTAATAGCCTGCTGGCCTTCAAATAAGAGGAACTGAGTATAGAAACAAAGAGGTCCTTCTGCAGCTGTACAGGGCCCTGGTGAGACTGCACCTGGAGTACTGTGTGTAGTTTTGGTCTCCAAATTTGAGGAAGGATATTCTGGCTATTGAGGGAGTGCAGCGTAGGTTCACGAGGTCAATTCCTGGAATGGTGGGACTATCATATGTTGAAAGATTGGAGTGACTGGGCTTGTATACATTTGAGTTTAGAAGGATGAGATGGGATCTGATTGAGATTATTAAAGGATTGGGCACTCTGGAGGCAGGAAGCATGTTTCCACTGATGGGTGAGTCCAGAACCAGAGGACACAGTTTAAAAATAAGGGGTAGGCCATTTAGAACAGAGTTGAGGGGAAACTTCTTCACCCAGAGAGTGGTGAGTGTGTGGAATGCTCTGCCCCAGAAGGCTGCGGAGGCCAAGTCTCTGGATACTTTCAAAAAAAGAGATGGATAGAGCTCTTAAAGATAGTGGAATCAAGGGTTATGGGAATAAGGCAGGAACAGGATACTGATTGTGGATGATCAGCCATGATCATAATGAATGGTGGTGCTGGTTCGAAGTGCCGAATGGCCTAGTCTTGCACCTATTGTCTATTGTATATTGTCTATTGTCAAAAATACATTCATTCCTACACTAATCCCACTTTCCCACACAAGGCCCATCGTCTTGATGCTACTCAACTTCAAGTAACTTGCTCATCCAAGAACCTTTTAAAGGTTGTGAGGTTTCCCAACTCAACTCGCCTCCCAGGCAGTGCAATCCAGACTCTCGCCCTCTCTGGGTGAAACACCTTTTCCTCAAATACCCTCTCTCAACAAAAAGCCACATGAAACCAGGTTATAGTCCAACAAGTTTACTTAAAGTGTGGAGGAGCCAGTGTTGGACTGGGGTGGACCAACTTAAAAATCACACAACACCAGGTTGTAGTCCAACAGGTTTATTTGGAAGCACTAGCTTTCAGAGCGCCACTCCTTCATCAAGTGGTTGTGAGGTAAGATCAAACGACACAGAATTTACAGCAAAAGACTATAGTGTCATGCAAGTAAAAAGATACATTGAATACACCGAGATTGCTGTTAAGTCTTTCATCGCTTAGAATGGGTTAGATGAAAGACTTAACAGCAATCTAGGTGTGTTCAATATATCATTTCAGTTATAGAGTCATAGAGATGTACAGCCCGGAAGCAGACCCTTCGGTCCAACTTGTCCATGCTGACCAGATATCCCAACCCAATCCAGTCCCACCTGGCAGCACCAGGCCCATATCCCTCCAAACCCTTCCTATTCATATACCCATCCAGATGCCTCTTAAATTTTGCAGTTGTAACAGCCTCCACCACTTCGTCTGGCAGCTCATTCCATACACGTACCACCCTCTGCGTGAAAAAGTTGCCCCATAGATTTCTTTTATATCTTTCCCCTCTCACCCTAAACCTATGCCCTCTACTTCTGGACTCTCTCACCCCAGGGAAAAGACTTTGTCTATTTGTCCTATCCATGCCCCTCATAATTAGGGCAGCACCATGGTTAGCACTGCTGCCTCACAGCGCCAGAGACCTGGGTTCAATTCCCATCTCAGGCGACTCTCTGTGTGGAGTTTGCACGTTCTCCACATGTCTGCGTGGGTTTCCTCCGGGTGCTCCGGTTTCCTCCCACAACCCAGGTTAGATGAATTGGCCATGCTAAATTGCCCATAGTGTTAGGTGAAGGGGTAAATGTAGGGGAATGGGTCTGGGTGGGTTGTGCTTTGGCGGGTCGGTGTGGACTTGTTGGGCCGAAGGGCCTGTTTCCACACTGTAAGTAATGTAATCTAATAATTTTGTAAACCTCTATAAGGTACCCCTCAGCCTCCGACACTCCAGGGAAAACAGCCCCGGCCTGTTCAGCCTCTCCTTACAGATCAAGTCATCCAACCCTGGCAACATTCTTGTAAATCTTTTCTGAACCCTTTCAAGTTTCACAACATCTTT
>NC_057730.1:55067053-55079484 GCF_004010195.1 Chiloscyllium plagiosum | reverse complement strand
AATTAAACTCCATCTGCCACTTCTCAGCCCATTGGCCCATCTGATCAAGATGCCATTATAATCTGAGGTAACCTTCTTCGTTGTCCACTACACCTTCAATTTTGGTGTCATCTGCAAATTTATAAATATATCTCTAATGCTCACACCCAAATCATTTATATAAATGATGAAAATTAGTGGACCCAGCGCTGATCCTTGTCGCACTCCACTGGTCACAGGCCTCCAGTCTGAAAAACAATCCTCCACCACCACCCTCTGTCTTCTATCTTTGAGCCAGTTCTGTATCCAAATGGCTAGATCTCATATTCCATGAGATCTAACCCTTGCTAACAAGTCTCCCACGAGGAACCTTGTCGAGCATCTTAGTGAAGTCCATATAGATCACATCTACCGCTCTGCCCTCATCAATCCTCTTTGTTACTTCTTCAAAAAACTCAATCAAATTTGTGAGACATGATTTCCCACGCACAGAGCCATGTTGACTATTCCTAATTAGACCCTGCCTTTCCAAATACATGTATATCCTGTCCCTCAGAATTCCCTCCAACAACGTGCCCACCACCGAGGTCAGGCTCACCAGTCTATAGTTCCCTGGCTTGTGTTCACCACCCTTCTTAAACAGTGGCACCACGTTAGCCAACTTCCAGTCTTCCGGCACTTCATCTGTGACTATCGATGATACAAATATCTCAGTAAGAGTTGCATGACACTGTAACCTTTTGCTATAAATTCTGTGTCTTATGCTACAACCACCTGATGAAGGAGCAGTGCTCCGAAAGCTAGTGTTTCCAAATAAACCTGTTGGACTATAACCTGGTGTTCATTTAAATCACAAGCTTTCAGAGTGCTGCCCCTTCATCAGGTGATTTTAAATAAACCTCTTGGACCTTAACCTGGTGTCATGTGACTTCTGACCTTGTCCACCCCAGTCCAATAACCGGTACCTCCACATCTCTCTAAACCTGTTGGGGATAGGCCAGGAATGTTGGGCTAGCCAGAGATGTCCAGACATTATGCCAAGAATAAAAATAAAAATATTTTGTCCAATTCATGAGCCAGTCCAAAATCTGCAGGGGAATATTTTTCAGGGTGGCTTTGAACAGAAAACTAAAGAAGTGTGCAGCTTAGGGAGTAAAGATCTCCAATTCTTGGCTCTGCAAATTGATCACAAAATTAACACGCTCAAAAGAAGCAGGATTTCTATTGTTGCATTTTTGAACCATTCTAAGTGTTGAAATATCCATGGTAAGGAAGGCGGACTTTAATTTTCCATTTCAGCTCCACTTTTATAGAGATATATCCAGCTTCTACAGGAAGCAAATTTTGGATTGTCAGCACTGTTAGGATTTAAAAATAGGAACAGCTCATTAACATTTCCGTATGCCCATCACGATGTCCTGATTTTTACAACATGGTTAGCCTTTTGAAGGAAATTAGCCCAAACAGGACCAAATAAGGAAAAGCCCTAGTCATCAAGGACAAAGCTGAAGATAAGCAATCTGCTTTGAGGCAGTCGGGGAGTCCAAATTGCATGACAATAGCCACGAAGCAATCCTGTATTTGTAAAAAAAAATTCAGAACTTCATTGGCAATTTAAAACTTCTGCCTCCCAAGAATGGGCAAAAAGTGTACCAAATACTTTGTGAAACTCATTGCTGGTAAGGTTTCCTATTCTTGGGATAAAGATAATGCACTTTTCTAATTGTTACATTCTGCTGAAGTTCAGGGAGAGAAAATCTGATCTGGACTAGTTCCAGTTCTCTGTTACCAACTCATATCAGATTCAAGTTGAATTATTTTTGAGTCCCTTGAGCTGAAATGGGTGGGATGTAATTAATTCTTGTAAATTTGTGAGTTTTAAACAATGCTTTCCTGTAATGAGCTCAGGCATGTTCCATTTCTAGCTATGTTTGTCACAAATATCGACAGCTGTCACACTACTCTCAGTGTGAAACGAGCCAGGAGCTAGGGAGGAAGTTACCTCAGTGATAAAGATGACTCTAACTAAATTATAATGAGTCCTGATTAATTAAGCTGGTTGACAAATTAAATCTGACAATGTTTCTTAAAATGCTTGCAGTTTAACAAATGAGTAATGTTCTTTAACTAGGTACTAACCAGGAAACCAGTGTCTGTAGTTAATTCTAACAAGGTTTGTGGCTAATCCCTCATCAGGGTACTTTTTGAGAATCTGTTACAACAGTGAAGTGTAACAAAACTTTATTGAAACATATAAATGCAGTGCCTTTACCTGTTCAGACAGTAGGAATGCAGCTCCGAAATATTTAAGTCTGTAGTAGCCTGGCTGAACTGAGTAATGTTTTTGCACTGAAATCAGAAGGTGATGGTTCAAAATGCACTCCCAACTTGAACACATTATCGACTGGTGATGTCTCATAGTCTTGTCAGAATAATGAGATGTATCTGGTAATAACCACCTACTTTAAAGGCAATATATAAATGCAAATGGTTGTTACTGTGCCATTCAATTGAAGGAATATTATGGATAATTTGGAATATCGGCAATGATTAAAGATTTTCCTTCATTATGTGAAGACAAGGAAGAGGTTTTCTTGAGTATCCTGGATATCATTTCTCTTTATTTGATTCATTAGCCAATCATCTCACTGTTCTATGGGATATCAGGCTGTCTATGTTATATCTAACATTTCAGAAGCATTTAAGAAAGAGTCATAGAGATGTACAGTGTGGGAACAGACCCTACGGTCCAACTCGTCGATGCTGACCAGATATCCTAACCTAATCTAGTCCCATTTGCCAGCACTTGGTCCATATCCCTCCAAACCCTTCCTATTCATGTACACATCCAGATGCCTTTTAAATGTTGTAATTGTACCAGCCTCCACCACTTCCTCTGGCAGCTCATTCCATACACATACCACCCTCTGTGCGACAAGTCAGACAGCATGGTGGCTCAGTAGTTAGCCCTGCTGCCTCACAGTGCCAGGGACCCGGGTTTGATTCTAGCCTCGGGTGACTGTCTGAGAGAGTTTCCTCTGGGTGCTCCGGTTTCCTCGCACAATCTGAAAATGTACAGGTTAGGTGAATTGGCCGTGGGAAATTGTCCATTGTGTTCAGCGGTGTGTAGGTTAGATGCATTAGTCAGGGATAAAATGTAGAGTAGTAGGGGAATGGTCTGTGTGGGTTACTCTTCAGAGAGTAGATGTGGACTTGTTGGGCCAAAGTGCCTGTTTCCATACTATAGGGATTCTGTGAAAAAAAATTGCCCCTAATGTCCCTTTTAAATCTTTCCCCATCTCACCCTAAACTTATGCCCTCTTCCAGTTTTGGACTCCCCTACCCTGGGGAAAAGACCTTGTCTATTTACCCTATCCATGCTATTCATGATTTTATAAACCTCTACAAGGTCACCCCTTAGCCTCTGACGCTCCAGGGAAAATAGCCTCAGCCTATTCAGCCTCTCCCTATAGCTCCAACTTTGGCAACACCCTTGTAAATCTTTCCTGAACCCCTTCAAGTTTCACAACTTATTTTCTGCAGCAAGGAGACCAGAACTGAACATAATATTCCAACAGTGGCCTCACCAATGTCCTGTACAGCCGCAACATGCTGTCCCAACTCCTATACTCAGTGTTCTGATCCATGAAGGCAAATGTGCCAAATGCCTTCTTCACCGCCCTGTCTACCTGGGATTCCACTTTCAAGGAACTATGGACCTGCACTCCAAGGTCCCTTATGTGAGATGCTTTGAGATAAACTAAGACCATCTTCCATAACCCTTTCATGAAATGTGGGAGTCACCGGCAAGGCCAACAGGTATTGTCTGTCTCTAATTGCCCTTGAACTGAGCAGCGTCTTGGCCATTTCAGCAGAGAATCAACCACATTGCTGTCTGTTGATGTGGACATGAATGCAGCCAGACAGAGTAAGGATGGCAGATTTCCATCCCTACAGACCATGAATGAACTAGATGGGCTTTTAAGGCAATTGATGCTGGTTGGCATGGTCACCATTATTGAAACAAGCTCTCAATTCCAGATTTATTGAGAAGATTTAAATTCCAGCCGCTGCCATGGTAGGAATTGTATCTGTATCCCAGAGTATAGGCCTGGATCCCTAATCCAGTGACAATATAATTGTGCTCCCATGTCTCCCATTATATAATCTTTAAATAGGTATTCCTTTTAAAAAAATCATTCATGGGATGCAGGCATAGCTGAGCTAGCATTTATTGCCCATGTCTAATTGCCCAGAGGGCAGTTAAGAGCCAACCTCATTGCTGTAGATCTGGAGTCACATGTAGGCCTGCCCAGGTAAGGATTGTAGTTTCCTTCCCTAATTGTTTTCTCAACAATTGACAATAGTTACAAGGTCAGAATTTCCTCCATCGCCCATAGCTGAATTTGAAACCAAGTATCTAGGACATTATCAGAAATGACTGGAGAAGCTCAACAGCAACGGTGGAAAGAGGAACACAGTTAACGTTTCGAGTCCAGTGACCATTCCTCAGAACCAGAGCATTACCTGGGCCTCTGAATTAAGAATCCAGCTCTAAATCACTAGACCATCTCATCCCACTCTTCCACCTGTCCCATTAACAAGGACTTGAATAGCAACAGAGAGCACGATTCTCACCAGTCTAGGGACATCTGCGCTTGATTTAACCCGAGTCAGTGTATCAGTAGACATGAAAATTATTATCAGTCTAATGTCAAAGAAAAAATGGAAAGTCTAAGTTCGAACTTGCAAAGAGTTCCAGTCCAGTTTCTCTGAATTGTGAAAGCTGAGATAGCGTATTTATATTGTTGGACCCTGCTTTGATGTTGGTGCCTTGTAAGGAGAAGCTTTGAGCTGGACCCTGCTCTACCTCCCTGTCTGCTTGAACTCTGCAGATCCATGCAGACAGGTCTTCTCAAGGGAGAACAAGAGGGACCATTTTATTGCTAACAGAGAGAGCCAAGTCAGAGGGCCAATGTTCATACTGAGAAGGCAGAGTACAGCTTATGTGGTACAATATAATCGATAAATCTCTTACTTCTCTTCGCATGAAGAAAACGTATGCTTTTGTTCTTTCTTGTTGAGAGGTGGCTGACAGTAGCAGCCTGTGTACTCAGTCCCTAAAGAAGTTATTGGTGAGGCACCTTCTTTAGTTGTTGCACTGAGTAGTCCCTATTGCTAATAGTAAGGGTAGGGGTTCCCAGATTTTTGACCCAGCAGCAAAGCTGGGTTTAATGTCTTTGTAACTTTTCTGGAACAGAATGGTACAACTGGGTGGCCTGCTCAGCCATTTCAGAGGGCCATGATGTGTCAAGTCTGTGGTCCAGGTCTGTGAGACTGGAGTCACATGTAGGCCAGACTAGTTGAGGACAACGGATATTCTTCCTGAAAGGACATTAGTGGATCAGATGGGGTTTTTAGGACAGTCTAATAGCTTGAGATTATGTTGAATGGATTGAGTTTAAATTTCATAATGGGATTTGAACCAATGAGCATAGAAACACCAGGAGCCTGGATCTCTGGATCATGAGCCCAGCAACAACTCCACTATCTTGTGACCTGTTATAAAGCAGAACCAAAGTTTTGCCTTGATGTATGTCATGTTGTGCAATTTGATAAACAGACTGCGATGGAATACTCCCCACTTGCCTGGATACAGGCAGCCCCATCAACATCCTGGGTGCTATCATTCACAAGAAGCTGAACTATCCATATCAGTACGGAGGCAACAAAAACAGGGCAGAGGCTAGGAATACTGCAGCACATAACTCACCTCCTGACCCCTCCCCCAAAGCCTGTCCATCATCTACAAGGCACAAGCCAGGAGTGTGATCAAATACTCCCCACTTGCCTGGATGGGGGCAGCTCCAACAACACTTAATAAGTTTGACACCATCCAGAACAAAGCAACCTGCTTGGTTGGCACCACATCCACAAACACCCACTCCCTCCACCACCGACACTCAGTCACAGCAGTGTGTACTATCTACAATAAACACTGCAGTAACTCACCTTAGACAGCACCTTCCAAACCCAGGGTCACTTCCAGGACAAAGACAGCAGATCCATGGGAACACCCCTGCAAATTCTCCTCCAAGCCACTCACCATCCTGACATGGAAATATAACATTCACTATCACTGAGTCAAAGTCCTGGCATTGTGGGTATCCGTACACCTCAAAGACTGCACCAGTTCAAGGAGGCAGTTCCCCAGCCCCTTCTTCAGGGCAATTAGGGATGGACTATAAATGCTGGCCAGCCAGTGATGCGCACATTCCATGAATGAGTCAAAAAAATAAACTGTCAAGTCCCTTATCAAAGTGCTGAACCCTTTGCTTTGCTGCAATGATTTGCATATATACATTGGGAGCAAAGTTACTATGAACAGGAATGCTAATATTTCTGGTTTGAAGCTGTGAGGTTGTTGGGCTGAGAGATATTTTGTAATCATTCTGTACCAGGGATGTTATGACACACCTGTGAAACAGGTGGGACTTAAACCCAGCTCTCCTGACAGAGGTAGGAACACTACCCCCCAATGCATTGCAGGAGCTGCTTGGAGGATCACATTCTTACATCATTTCATTTTTGCAATTAATAACTTGAACATCTCAGCTGAAGTTAATTTGCTTTTAGATCAGCCAGCCTACAGAGGGAATACTCAGCACTGTACTGAATCAGGAGAACAAAGCTCATTTCAAAATGCTACTTTAGCACCAGGTACAACAGATTACTGCAATGCCTTCTAAGCGATGATAGAATTGATCCTCAGTACTAGATTGCCCGATAGTGAGCTACACTTTGTGTTGTGGTCGAGCAGAATTGAATTTGGGTGAACTAATGGGGACACTGGAATTGGCCACAAGCAAGGCTTTCATCCTAATGGACAATGATCTAACAACAAATGACAGGTACACCCCTCAGACAAGGGGAGAGGTTGAGAAAAAGAGTTCCTCATGGTTACCTCAGCCAGCGGGGGAACAGAACCCACACTGTTGACATCACAAACCAGCTGTCCAGCCAACTGAGCTAACCAACTCCCTCTACCCCGACTAGATCACCTCTCAATGATGCCTGTTATTACTCCTGGTGGCCTTGCAACCAGTATAACAGTGAACTACTGCAGATGCTGAAAATCTAAGCTAAAAAAACAGAAACTGCTGGAGAAACTCAGCAGATCTGGCAGCATCCGTGGAGAGAGACAGAGTTAACATTTTGAAGACTCCTTTCCAGTTCTGAAGAAGAGTCAATCAGGAAGGAAAATGATGAAGCTCCTTTACAATCAAGGTGGAGCAAATTACTGCAGGCACTGGGATCTGAACTGGAAACAAATGCTGGAGGTCACAGCGGGTCAGACAGCATCCGTGGAGAGAGAGCAGGCTAACGTTTCAAGTCTAGATGACTCTTCATCTTTATAATCAAATCACCAAAGCCACAAAAGGCCTCACACCTGAGAAAAGGTACAAAAACAATAAAATCTCAAGTCTCTTACCTGGTTACAAGTGAAGCAACATCGATAGCTTTTAAGAACTTAAGCAGGAAATGGAAGAAACACATCGCTGACCTAGTTTCAGTTCAATACAAGTTGCTGTTAACTGGGAGTTAAATAGGACCAGATTAAAGGCAAAGAAAGAAGCAGATGGTCATAGAATGGAACTTGAGTTGGGCTTAAAAATGACATCTTCAAACCAGACAATTAAGGGTTAAACATTAAGGATTAATTGCTCATGGCAATAGGCAAGTGGAATACAGAGGACCCTCAATTATCTGAATATCGATTATCTGAATTTTGGATTATCCGAACAAGATCACAAAGTCCCGCTGCTTGGCTAAACTGTTATCTGGAATTCGATTATCCGAACATTCAATTATCCGAACAAATTACTCCCCACCCGTGTTGTTCGGATAATCGAGGTTTCGCTTTAATCCATGAAAAACACGCCTAACACAAAAAACAACAACTGAAGGAACTGCAGATGCTGGAATTGAGAAACAAAAACAGAAATTGTTGGAAAAACTCAGCAGTTCTGGCAGCATGTGTGGAGAGAAATCAGAGTTAATGTTTCAGGGGCCCTTCGAACATTCACTCTGTTTGCTCTCGACAGCAGCTGCTGGACCTGATAGAGAAAGGGCGTGTTTTGACTGGGAGGTGACCACGTGACACTGAATTGTCTGTGAGAACCATCCTGTTGAGCAGTTACATGGGGCCCGCCTGTTTTGAAGGTTGGGAAAGTTCCTCAAACATTACAAAATGGAGATTCAATATATAATCTTACATTTGGAACGCTATTAACATCAGGGACATTTTCCCACTCAGCGGAAGTTGCATCATCGGGCTGGGGTTCACAAGATGGATGCCATGAAACCTGAGACAAAGCTCTGAAAGCCACAGCTCCCAGATGGAGAGAAGGCATCATGAGACTCACTTGTCTGTAAACATATAGAATCCCTACAATGTAGAAGCAGGCCATTCTGCCCATCGATTTCACATCAACCCTCTGAAAAGCTTCCTACCCAGATTCACCCTATCCCTGCATTCCCCCTGGCTAACCTAGTCTGCACAATATCCCATGGCCGATCCACCTTAACCTGCACACCTCTGGACTGTGGTAGGAGCCCCACACAGACAAAGGAGGGACATGCAAACCCCACACAGACAAAGGAGGGACATGCAAACTCCACACAGACAGTCACCCAAGGGTGGAATTGAACCTGGAGCTCTGAGGCAGCAGTGTTAACCACTGATCCTGCATGCTGCTCCAAGGTTGTGTGTTATGTAGTGTAGCTAATAAATTCACTCATTAGTTTGCATTTGTCTGTAATACATATTAACAAGATTAATATGAAGCAGATGTATTAGCTTAAAGTGCCTGAGCCTAACAACAGACCAGGAAACTGGGATTTGAGGTTTGTCCTCATGTCCCTGAAAAATGTATGGTAGGGTTTGGGGCCTGGCTTTGCTGCTCCTCTCCCTTGTAAAATTGCTGTCTCTTGTATGCAGCTGTAAAAGTAACTGTTTGTTGTAAACTGTTTTTGTAATTTGTTTGGAAAAAATATAAACAACAGACCAGGTTAACTCTGATTGGTCAAACTGGTGAAAGACTGTCTCCTGTTTTGTTGAGTTGAAATGGAGCTTTGCCTTGACCAATCATTGTCAACCTGCCTGCATTAGAACTTAAATCAATCCTGTCAGTTAACTGCCAATCATCATCAACCGATATACTCTCCATGACGAGGCTTCTGAGTTTGTCAACCAATCAGCATTCTCCTGTCGTACTGTTTAAATGTTGGTTTTGCCACCCGGGTGTTTTCCTATCTTCCTGGTGGTGGAAATTGAATAAATATTCGTGCATTGTGTCTTTCACTGTGTCTCACACCTGCACACACACACCATGGGTGCTGGGGACAAAATAGGCACTACCGCACTTAGGTGGTAGTGTGGGGGTTAAAAGAAAATAAACAGGAGTGTCAACATGATGTTCTGGCTTAGTTGAAAAAAAAAGAAAAAAATAAACAGGAGTGTATGGTAGTGTGGGGGTTAAAAAAAAAAAATTAAATGTTGGTTTTGCCACCCGGGTGTTTTCCTATCTTCCTGGTGGTGGAAATTGAATAAATATTCGTGCACTTTGTCTTTCACTGTGTCTCACACCTGCACACACACCATGGGTTCTGGGGATAAAATAAGCACTAACGCACTTAGGTGGTAGTGTGGGGGTTAATAAAAAAAAGAAAAAGAAAAGGAAAAAAAAAATATACACAGGAAGGGCAGTGCTTGTCACTGGCCACCCGGGGAAAAAAAAGAAGAAAAAAAAGAAAAAAAAAGAAAAAAAAAATTTAAATGTTGGTTTTGCCACCCGGGTGTTTTCCTATCTTCCTGGTGGTGGAAATTGAATAAAGATTTGTGCACTTTGTCTTTCACTGTGTCTCACACCTGCACACACACACCATGGGTTCTGGGGATAAAATAAGCACTACCGCACTTAGCTAAAAAATGAAAAAAAAGAAAAAAAAAATTAAATGTTGGTTTTCCCTTTAAATGGGTATTCTTGCAAAGTATGCCATTGAGTGCGATCTGAAAAGCTTCAACAATTAGTGTCACCTTGCAGCAGTACTAAGGAGGGAGAAAGAGCAAATTGCTGCAGACACTGGACTGTACTAAAGACAACAAAATGCTGGAGATCACAGCGGGTCAAGCAGCATCCAGCACTTTTTTATTTTCACTAAAGAGAGAGAAACCTTGATTTATTTTTTTCCAAAGAGCCATATATCTCTCAAACCTTTCAGTTCAATTTCGCTTTCTAAAGCTGGGTTTAATGCAGTGATCAGGACGTGAAAACAAATCAATCTACATCCAATGCCACTTTGTGTGTTTGAGAAAAGTTTTGTGAATTTCAAAGATTATCGAAATCTAGAGCTTGTAAAGTATCTCGGGAATCCAGATGCCAAATACCAGGAAATTCAAGGATGTAGCTGGTGCCGAGCGGAGAGATTTTGCCTTTTATGGTGCTGCAGGGTTGAGCAGAATACTATGGACATTATTCATGTCCATGTTCATGCAGATTGAACCAAAGCCAAAAATAAAAGTGAAAGCCTCAAAAATTACTTCCAAAAGCAAAGTTTATAATTACGTGGAAAGGAGAGCTGATTAGAAGCAAAATGAAAGAGTTCACAGAGAGATTAAGGATTGATTTAAGGTGATTCAACCATAGTAGCAATCTGACTGATCGTGTTATTGGAATTTGCAACTGCAGAGCTGACCGTTTGGTCTCACGTTAACATCGGGGGCAGCGGCAGGGATGGAGTTGGGGTCCAGGACAGTCCAGTATAGCCAGAGAATCCAGGAAGATCCCACCGACCTCAGCAGTCAGGCCTCAACGTTCCTGGATGCCTTCCCATTCCCAGCCTGACACGCCAACTGGGTTAATGAGCTGAGGCAGGAGTTTGGCAGAAGGAGGCTACCCCGGGGAGGGGGAGGGGGAGGGGCAGAGGGTTTTACCTGTGGGAATGATATGTGGCTGTCTGTGCTGAAGCCTGGGGAGAGGGCTCCCATCAGCAGCTGAGGGTGGGCTTGGCGCAGTGGGTGGTTTCAGTTTGCCATTGGCCAGAAGGGGAGCTGCAGACATAGATCCACGTGAGGCCTGCGGGGGACGACTTAGCTCAGTTGGCTGAATAGCTGCTTTGAATCAAAGGTTCAATTCCTGCTCAGGTTAGGAATATCAGAATTAGCAAGGACTGCAGATTGAGGAAGAGAGTTCCAAATCTCTGCTACTCTTATCCAAACAGTGTTAGGCCATTTAGCCCCTCAAGCCTGCTGCACCATTCCATTAGAACCCGGCTGATCTGTGGCCTAACTGCATATGTCTGCCATGGGCCCTTGATAACCCTTGCTTAATAAAACAATGTCTACCTGAGACTTGAACTTAACAAAATTATCATAAAGGACTCTCCTTCTTAGTCTTCCCTTGCCTGGGGCATGATAACCCTCAGGTTAGACCACCAACGGCCGTTTCTCTCTCTCTCTCGCTCTCTTACCTCAGGCAACTGTCTATGTGGAGTTTGCACATTCTCCCCGTGTCTGCGTGGGTTTCCTCCTGGTGCTCTGGTTTTCTCCCACAGTCCAAAAATGTGCAGGTTAGGTGAATTGGTCATGCTAAAATTGCCTGTAGTGTTAGGTGAAGGGGTAAATGTAGGGGAATGGGTCTAGCTGGGTTGCTCTTCGGGGTGTCGGTTTGGACTTGTTGGGCTGAAGGGCCTGTTTCCTCACTGTAAGTAATCTAATCTAATCTAATCTTTCTCTTTCTCTATCTCTCCCTCTCTCTATCTCTCTCATGAGAAAGTCGCCCTATGACCTGGTAAAAGTATTGTGGCTTTACTTTGGGCCTAGCGTAGGAAAGTGGGACTAATGTAGGAAGTAGTGTATTTTTGGCAGTACAGACTCGATGGGCCAAAGAGCCTCTTCTGTACTGTATGATTCTACGTTTCCAGGCCTACAATGTGTTGCTAACATAAAACCGCCATGCCTGAGAATGCGGTGGATGTGTCCTGAATTGAGACATTAAACAGGGAATTTGATGGTTACTGAAAAGGATAAAGAAGGCAGGAGAATAGTACTTGGTGAGACTGAAAGCCAGCACAGACGTGATGGGCTGAATGGCCACTTACTGCACCATAACAGTGATTGGGAGCTCTCACTGTAGTTTTAGCGCTGCTTTCCACTGACCTCCAACCTTGGTGACTCCTGCTTATTAATGTCCAATCTCAGCAGTGAAGGCAGCTCTGTATCTCTGTCTGTGGGGACTGGAAAATCCACAAAGGGGAAAGAGGAGGAACAGCGAAGAGAAAAGCATCAGGCAAATCCTTTGAATCTTATACCCCTCAGCCAGCTGATACCACTATGGGGGTGACAGGGCAGGGGAGGGGGTGACAGGTCTGGGGAGGGGGTGACAGGGCTG
>NC_057730.1:55058887-55066324 GCF_004010195.1 Chiloscyllium plagiosum | reverse complement strand
GGGCAGTGGGGGAGGGGGGTGACAGGTCAGTGGGGGAGGGGGGTGACAGGAACCCGTTTCAGAATCAGAATCTGAGACTTTGGAATCAATCTGACGGTCAGAGTGGAAACTTGATGAAAATGTTTGGGTTTTCCTGTGCAGGGGCGAGTCTGGAGCTGGGAAAACAGAAAACACAAAGAAAGTAATTCAATATCTGGCTGTGGTTGCTTCCTCTCACAAGAGTAAAAAAGATGCCAATGCAATCGTAAGTTAATTCCTTTTTTTTGTACTTTCTAATTGTGCGCTGACATGTGGTGTTAAAATGTCGGACTGTTGACCTGGGAAGACGTCAGGCTAATATTACGTTCAAACTGTACCAAGTAAAAGTAGGAAGCACTCATGATAGGTATATGCCACGGAGCCTCTAGTTAATGCAATAACTCCTGTTAATGTTGTGCACAAATAGAATTAAACAATTGTTAATAGAAGAATCACCGAACAGAACCAAACACGTCCAGCCAGATATCACAGTAGAAGTTGGAATGGGTCTAGAAATCTTCACCATTATTTACTGAGATCTCCCAGTGAAATCTACAAGTTGCTGTCTAACCTCCAACAGCAGCATCCTGTCATCCCTAAACATTAGACGACGTGAAGTTCTTTGGGGCAACCTGAACTCACCAGTAACATTTGGGATTTCTCCATTTCAGTTCTATCTGCTTAATTAGTCTTAATTACCCACAGCAACCTCTCTAACTGTGAAAAAGAACGTTTTAGAAACACAGAGATTCTCATTCCATGAGTTTATGTTGTTGTTGCACATTTATAACAAATCAAAATTATTATTTAACATTTTCTTTCCATCTTTTATCTCTCTCTCTGTCTGTTTTCTCTCTCTTAATCCCACTTATATTTCTTTTCCTTCATTTAGCTTTCTCTATTGGTTTGACATTGCATTCAATATTCTAACTGTCTCTTCCCGGTTGAGACTCTGAGATGTTCGATAACGATTCTTCAAGCTGATCTGTGAAGGAGGCACAATGTTACTGGTTCTATTCACAGGTCCCTGAACCATAGAATCATAGAGTCATAGAGATATACAGCACAGAAACAGACCCTTCAGTCCAACTCATCCATGTCAACCAGATATCTGAACCTAATCTAGTCCCACCTGCCAGCACCCGGCCCATATCCCTCCAAACCCTTCCTATTCATATACCCATCAAGATGTCTTTTAAATGTTGCAATTGTACCAGCCTCCACCACTTCCTCTGGCAGCTCATTCCATACACATACCACCCTCTGCATGAAAAAATTCTCCTCTCACCGTAAATCTATCCCCTCTAGTTCTGGACTCCCCCATCCGGGGAAAAGACTTTGTCTACTTATCCTATCCATGCCCCTCATGATTTTATAAACCTCTATAAGGTCACTCCTCAGCCTCCGACACTCCAGATGAAACAGTTGTAGCCTATTCAGCCTCTCCCTATAGCTCAAATCCTCCAACCCTGGTAACACCTTTGTAAACATTTTCTGAACTTTGTGTTCTTTTGGCTAAAGGACATTGATGCTGGAGAAAGGAGCCCTTCCCACCTACAGGCCCTTACAGTCCAGAACAAATGTTTCCAGATCAGATACACGTAGACACTCAAAGAAAATCAACTTGACCCAACAATGACCATTAAAAATCTCGTGGCTGTAATCCAATGTGGCAATGAGAGAATACTTCTAAACAATTCAAATTTGCTTCAGCATTATATGAGCTTTTTAGGACGTTGTTGCCTTGTGGCGATTCCCAATAATCTAATTCTATTTTGTCGATTTAGTTTAACTTCATTCCATAATAAATCTTCATTTCTGCATCCAATCCAATTTGCTTTCACCTTACAGAACCAATACACACAGGTGAATTCCATATCTGTTTAATTTCCTGTCTGCTCCCTGCTCTCAGCTCTTTCAATGTGAGGTGACAATCTACACAGAAGGAGACATATCCCTAGTCTACACACCTTCCCCTCGTCCATCCATTTCCTCAGGGATGGATGTTCACTGTAATATTGACAGAAGCTTCCAATCAAGCCAATCATAAACCTCAATTTTATTAGCAGAAGACACCGTGTTTATAGGATTCTTTGAGGACTGGGTTTATTGTGCAACATTATTTCTGAATGCCGAAACGAATGCGATTGAATCCTGGACAGAGCCAATTGGGCTCTCAGGTGTAAAGCGTAGGCCGCGATGCTGACACGATGGGCCAAGTGGCCTCCTTCTGCACTGTTATAATTCCATCATTGTGGGTTGGAGTCCTTTGTGGTGGAATACACAACTATCTCGGAGCTTCTTTGAGATTGATGACAAGAATTAAGTTTGGAACTTGTGGAAACAAATTGGAGAAAAGCAGGAACACAGATAGATTGGGTCATAATGTTTTCTCCCTTCCAGAGCTGAATATCCCGATGAGTGTCCAGCATCCTGCTTAGTGACATTCCTCACATCCCAACAAATCCCTAAAACAGCTTTTAGACCAGGAATGGTTTCAGTCAGCTATCAGACTGTAAACTTCCCAATGCATATGCCATACCTGAACAAAGACAGGCTTGCAGCACTGATACAGGGATGGTCCTGTTTGATTAAAGTACCCAGTCAGGGAAAAGCAGCTCCCCTCTTCCCCACGGCGAACACCATCTGCCCAGCCCTGCTCTCGCAAATCGTAAGGAGAGAGCCATCTCCTCGCTGGACATAGTGAAGATATATAGTTAGAGAGAAAAAAAACTGCAGATGCTGGAATCCAAAGTAGACAAACAGGAGGCCGGAGGAACCCAGCAAGTGGAGAAGTCAAATTTGCAGCAAAGAACAATTACACCCAAAATGTTGACTTCTCCCCCTCCTGATGCTGCCTGCCTTGCTGTGTCCCTCTCCCTCCTGATGCTGCCTGCCTTGCTGTGTCCCTCTCCCTCCTGATGCTGCCTGCCTTGCTGTGTCCCTCTCCCTCCTGATGCTGCCTGCCTTGCTGTGTCCCTCTCCCTCCTGATGCTGCCTGCCTTGCTGTGTCCCTCCAGCCTCCTGCCTGTCCCTCCTGATGCTGCCTTGCTTGCTGTGTTCCTCCAGCCTCCTGCCTGTCCCTCCTGATGCTGCCTGGCTTGCTGTGTCCCTCCAGCCTCCTGCCTGTCCCTCCTGATGCTGCCTGAATGCTGTGTTCTCCCAGCCTCCTGCATGTCTACCATAGTGAAGATATTACCAGGCACACCTGGGCACAAGCCTTCCTGTATTGTAAACAGCACCTCACAGGCAAGGGACCACATGGGGCTTTACCAGCTCCTGAATTGAGATGCTGACACTGACTCTGTCTGTGACTGTCATCATTCTTCACGCCCTTAAGGAAAGCACACAGCGAATGATCATCCTGTTAGCTACACTGTCTCTCCTTCACAAATCCCAATTAAGCCCAACAGGCACCTGGAACATTCAACGAGATTCCCATTTCTGGGCATCCAGAGGCGGTGGGTAATATCCAGGGCACACAAAGTGCCAGTGGCCCCTCAGTCCTATCTCCACCATGGCATGGCCTCTTCAGGGTAAAACGTATAAAGGGCAGACTTCGTTGGGCTATTTCCCTGGCGAAAGCATGAAACTCCCAACAACTAGTCAACAAATGTCAGACAACCCAAGATTCTTACCCTGCTCCCTTGGTGCCCATCATTTCACATGGAATCTCACTGAGCTCCGTAAGATACGAATGCGATAGCCAACCTGCACAGTATGGGGACATCATACTGTACTTCCCAGTCCCTTCTTCCACGCTATTGTCATTGCACTAAGTACCACAGCAACACATCAGCCCCTTCTGTAGATTAAAATCCAAAACCAAATGCAGAAATTGCTGGAGAAACTCAACAGGTCTGGCAGCACCTGTGGAGAGAGAAGCAGAATTAAAACTTTGAATCCAATATGACTCATCTTCAGAAACGTAGAATTGTAGAAGGTTTATGCAGAAGTCATTCTGGATTTGAAATGTTAACTCTGTTTCTCTCTCTGCTCATGCTGCCAGGCTTGCTGAGTATCTCCAGCAATTTCTGTGTTACTTCCTCTAGAAAACTGGAAAGGAGGATTGAGATGGAACTGCGAATTGCAAAGGAATTAGAGCAAATCTGTCACAGATGCTGATAGCCGTAAGTGCTTAGAAAATGTCCAATCAAGTTTCAGAGCAAATAGTCAAGTCCATTAACTACCAAGGTCCAATGCGTTAGTCCTTATACGAGGTTCACTTTGGAGTCAGGGCAGCGTCCTCACTCTTGGCCTGCTCTTCCCTGCCACTTGACTCTACGCACAGTTCTTGCTCCTGGCACCAAGAGGCTTCATTCCTCAACCCCAAAACAATTGACACAACAGGCAAGTTGTGGGACAGTTGCCAATCAGACCGAGTGAGTGTAAACCATGTGAAGAGTTAGGAAATACCAGGAAATGAGGGAGTGTTTTTCCTCTCATAATCTCGTTAAGACAAGGACTCGTGGACATTATAGATTCCCAATTGCTGCTCAGCCTTGACAGAGCCCTGCAGCAGGATTCATGGCCATAGTTTACTGTCGCTGTCTGGAGTGCCATTAACCAGCTCACCGATCCATCACTAACTGCCCCAATGGGTAAAATTACAGAATGGAACATGATCCCTATTGTATATGTCCGCACGTATCTGCATTCTCACAAGGAGATATCCTAATAGCATTATCGCTGGACTGTTAATACGAAAACTCAGGTAATATTCTGGGGACCAGGGATCAAATCCTGCCATAGCCGATAATGGAATTTGAACTTAATTAAAAACAAATTGGGAATGAAGAGTCTAATGATGACTGTGAATCCATTGTTGGAAAAACCCATCTGGTTCACTAAGTCCTGTGGGAAGGTAGCTGCCATCCTTACCTGGTCTGGACTACATGTAACTCCAGACCCACAGCAATTTGGTTGCCTATTATCTGCCTACTGGGCAATTAGGGACATGCAGTGAGTCCTGGCCCAGCCAGTGATGCCCTCAATCTGTGAGTGAATAAAAAATCTGTATTACAAAATCCATACTATAACCTGACCTCTGTATTAGATCACGTCCTGAAAATGTTTGGGTGCAGTCAATAAATGGCCTTTTTAAATTGTTGATACAGATTGTACACTTTTTCATCCAATTTGTTTCAAAGTTTGTAAAGCTTCTCTGATCTTTTGTGACCTTGTTAATGATGGTACATTTTTGTGAAAATACATGTGGCTCATATTGTGGCTTAAGCAGAGGGTACAGGGTCATTTTCTGTTTTCCTGACCGACATCGCACACTCGAAATAACAGCAATTGTCCTTTCCAAGTTAAACCAGAGACAGCGACTGTATTCTACGCAGATTTAAATATCTCACTTATTTAAATTACAGCCAAGATGTGTTGGTCCCAGAATAGGGAGCAACTTCCATGTAGATTGT
Organism: Chiloscyllium plagiosum; assembly: GCF_004010195.1. NCBI lineage: Eukaryota > Metazoa > Chordata > Chondrichthyes > Orectolobiformes > Hemiscylliidae > Chiloscyllium > Chiloscyllium plagiosum. Next base: position 55,060,883 of record NC_057730.1, on the reverse strand, counting down.
AGTTTTTGTATTTATTAACTGTGCTAATATTTTATTGCAATGTATTTGTTAATGGTATATTGAGTTAAAGGCAGCCTTCACAAATTATTTCTGCAAGTTAACATCTTTTCACGCTGTCATCATCATTCTTTGAAGGATTTTTGTAACTCCAGGTAGGTTTTGGTGTGCGCTTTTTGGAAATGGGATATTTTAATGCCTGGGCTTCACATAAACCTGACCAGCCAACTTTCCAACTGGAATTAGGTGGGAGGCGATGAATTGTCAATGCAAGGTAGGTGGGAGCTTGAGTTTCTCACCCTTGGGAGGGAGGGTGAAGGTGGCCACAGCAGGGAAATTATAAACTAGTTTTATTCTGTCCGGACCTCTTCTGATTCCCCCAGCCCCCTGTGACAAACCCTGCCCAGGGCAAAGGTGAAAATAGCGGTCACTCCCAGTGATGCCTGACATTTGCAGATACCAGTTTTGGGTGGCTATGATAATCACCACTGAGTCATTGTAATAGTTTCCCAGTGGGATGGATGTAATTTTTTTTCCTACCAGATATATAGTCTGGGTGATTGTCAGTGTTACCTGCCTGATTCTAATCCAGTGGGGTGATGTACCTTATGTACCTGGAGTCCAAATTAGAACTTCCAACTTTTAGAATCCAACCTGGACATCAAGAAACACTCAATGCAGTGACAAAGCGAACAAGTCCCACTCTCACAGCTGCCCTGTCCCACACTACCTCATTATCTAATTCAGTCTGTCTCTAGGATGTAAATGTTATCGCTGTCTCCCGATCCAGGGTAATTAATGTTTTGGTTACAATTAGTAATGAATAAGGCTACGTGGGAAGCTAGATATCTGAATAGAAAACAGTCTTAGCTACTTCATGTGCAACCGTGCTGTTCTCCCTCGGAGTATGTCAGTGATTCAAGAGTCCCTGATCGGAAGATGCTGTTGAGTTGAGATCTAAGTCCTGCTCAGAAGGGTGTGCCAACAGAAGACTCATCATAGTAGCATCTTTCAAAATGTTGCATTTATTTTTATGGAATGCAGCTTTGAATTTATTTGAGATACATTAGATTTTTATTTTGAAAAGTGATGAGCTTACAAGGGCGAAGAAGGTGCTGTACCGGTGTGTGCTGCTGTGTAACCATTAGGAGCCCTTGCAGCCAAGTGTCTTTAAGGAGATGGAGCGGGACAGTGCTGACCAGGGTCTCGCTCTCTTCCCATTGGATGTACGTGAGAGACCGACCTTTTCACTCTAGAAACCGCTCGAACAAAATGGACATCTCGAAGAGTGCATTTCTCACTGGGCATTAGAATAACATTAATTTCTATGTTATATGGAGTTACCTGACATTAATTTACTGACATATTTGTTTTATGCTATATATCCAACTACAGCAAGATCCTTCTTTTGCATACGTGAGTAATTGAGAATGTTCGATGTGTGTTTATAGCACCAAGTACATACCCTGCACGTTATTGTTGCACAGAGTCGTGATGTTGAGATAAAGGAAGGTGTCACGCACTCCACGGATAAACAGAACAACAACAATAGCACAAAGGGTTGCATGCTGGTTCATTTAAAGTGGTCTCTTATCAGTTAGCAGGCAACATTTTGCCATATTTTTCTTCTGAAACTCAATTAATTCAACTCACAAGTATTATGATAAACAAAACATTTTCAGTTGGAACAATTCTCTCTGTTTTGCTCCTTGCTCAATCTGCAACAGGTCAACAGGTTCACAGTTTTGTTTTTGACCTGGCAATAAACAGCATTGAACAACAAATAAAGGTCACAGCTTCGAGAATCCATTTCAGGGTCATAGTGGGGAAGATGTGACTGTCTTTCATTAGCTGAAGATATACTCAGGGTGTGTGTGTGAGCGTGTGTTTGTGAGAGAGCGAGAGAGTGTGTGTGTGAGTGTATGTCTGTGAGAGAGTGTGTGTGAGAGAGAGTGTGTGAGAGAGAGTGTGTCTGTGTGTGTGAGAGGGAGTGTCTGTG
>NC_057730.1:55042968-55058813 GCF_004010195.1 Chiloscyllium plagiosum | reverse complement strand
TGAGAAAGAGAGAAAAAGAGTGTGTGTGTGTGTCTGTATGTATGTGTGTGTGAGTGAGAGAGGGAGAATATGTTTGTGTCTGTATGTGTGTTTGCATGTGTGTGTATGTGTGAGAGAGTGTGTGTGAGAGAGCGTGTGTGTGCGGGTGTGTGAGTGTGAGAGAGTGTGTGTGTGAGTGTGAGTGTACGCCCAATGATGATTGAGGTTAGACTGAGACACCAACATTCTGATTGGTTTCTGTATGTTGTGTTCTGCCAGGTCATCTTCAATGTGGACCTGACCAGGAAACAGGAGGAAGGCCAAAATGGCTACCACCACCTGGATACAGCCTTGTGGGTTGAATTTGAGTTCAAACAACAAACCAAAATCAGGATTGTTGTGAATTAAAGCCCAAAAACATTGTAACCACCTTAACTGAAGGAATAATATCTGCATGGCTTCAAGCAATGCTCTTAACTGCTGTTTCTGCATTTATCTTCAAATCCTGATTGAACCAGGACCTTTTGGCTTGTGAGCTTGTCGCTATAGTTTGGTCATCATTCTTCAGTTGTCTCTCTATGATGCAGATATAAAACCGAAATCTACAATAACATGAGTTTGACATCTTGGTATCTTCTAAACCCTCAGTGTGAAAGTAGTGATTTAACCTCATCTCTAACTGAAATGGTGCAATGGTAAACAATCTTCCCAATTTCATTTGGCCAAGTGCTATTATCACTAGGCCGTAAATCCAGAGGTACAAGTAATCTTTCCAGGTCACAGCTTCAAATTCTGCCACAGCAAAAAGAACTTGGATTCAATGAAAATCTCGAGTTAAGAATCTAATGAGGACCATTGAACAATTGTTCATTCCCAGGAAAAAAAGGGTAGTCTGGGTCACTTCCTTGAGGGAAGGAAACTGCCATCTTTACCTGGTCTAGCCTCCATGTGACTTCAGACCCACAGCAATGGGGCTGACTCTTAACAGCCCTCTGGGTAATCAGGCCTAACCAGCGACCCCTACATCCTGTGATTGGCAATAATGGTAAACAACAATAAGTCAAGTTGGCAATGTCAATCTGCAAATTTTGTTAGCACTTTTTGACATTAAGGTAATTACTTAACGTAAAACATATTTTTAATAAATTCAACCAGCATCCTCACCCAAAATAGTGTGAAAATTAAGGTTTTTTTTTTAATGTCAGGTTAATGTTTTGCCATTTGAAACTGAATAGTTTTAAACAAAAGCATTTGATTTCAAAGAGTACGCAAGTCCAAAGGCGGCTTGCCCAGTGGCATAATGTTAAATAAATAACACTCAGACTGGCAGTCCAGGAGTTCCCACGATCAATCCCAATCCCAAATCCTAAATCCGTCCAGCTGCACTGGCAAATGGGATGGTACCGTTGGCAGAAATGGGGATCTAAAACTGTTCAGACTCTGAGTGATAATAATCAGCCCAGTGTGAATGAGAGTCTGAATAGGTTTGACTATGACCCATTGTTGAATCTCCATCCCAAACTCTGGCATGAAATGGGGCTAATCTTTCATAATCAGTCGGAGGATATCCTCCCTGAGATTTCTTTATTCACTCATGGATGTGGGTGTCACCGGCTGGGCCCAGCATTTATTACTTGTCCCTAGTTGCCCCTTGAGAAGGTGGGGGTGAGCTGCCTTCTTGATCCGCTGCAATCCATGTGCTGTAGGTAGACCCATAATTCCCTTAGAGAGGAATTCCAGTATTCTGACCCAGTGACAGTGAAGAAACGGTGATATATTTGGGCTGAGAGGTGGCATATGGAAAAATGTGAGGTGATTCAGTTTGGAAGGAGCAACAAGAATACAGAGTACTGGGCTAATGGTAAGATTCTTGGTAGTGTAGATAAACAGAGAGATTAGATTAGATTAGATTAGATTAGATTAGATTAGATTAGATTAGATTACTTTACAGTGTGGAAACAGGCCCTTCGGCCCAACAAGTCCACACCGACCCGCCGAAGCGCAAACCACCCATACCCCTACATTTAACCCTTACCTAACACTACGGACAATTTAACATGGCCAATTCACCTGACCTGCACATCTTTGGACTGTGGGAGGAAACCGGAGCACCCGGAGGAAACCCACGCAGACACGGGGAGAATGTGCAAACTCCACACAGTCACCTGAGGCGGGAATTGAACCTGGGTCTCTGGAGCTGTGAGGCAGCAGTGCTAACCACTGATCTCGGTGTCCATGTACATAGATCCCTGAACGTTGCCACCCAGGTTGATAGAGTTGTTAAGAAGGCATATGGTGTATGAGCTTTTATTAGTAGAGGCATTGAGTTTTAGATCCATGAGGTCATGCTGCAGCTGTACAAAACTCTGGTGTGGCCACACTTGGAGTATTGCATATAGTTCTAGTCACTGCATTAAAGGAAGGATGTGTAAGCTTTGGAAAGGGTTCAGAAGAGATTAGCAAGGATGAAGCCTGGTTTGGAGGGAAGGTCTTAGGTGGAAAGGACTTGAGGCTGTTTTTGTTGGAGAGAAGAAGGTTGAGAGGTGACTTAATTGAGACATATAAGGTAACCAGAGGGTTAGATAGGGTGGACAGTGAGAGCCTTTTTCTTCAGAAGGTGATAGTTAGCACTAGGGGACATGTCTTTAAACTGAGGGGTGATAGATATAGAATAGATATCAGAGTAGTTTCTTTACTCAGAGTACTGGGGGCATGGAACAAACTGTCTGCGACAGTAGTTGCCTTGCCAACTTTAAGGGCATTTAAATGGGCATTGGAGAGACATCTGGACGAGAATGGAATAGGGTAGGGTAGATAGGCTTCAGATTGGTCTCACAGGTCAGCGCAACATCGAAGGCTGAATGGCCTGTGCTGTGCTGGAACGTTCTCTGAATCTGTATTTCTAAATCAGGATGGTCAGTAGCCTGGGGGGGAATTTGCAGGGGATGGTGTTCCCATGTATCTGCTGCCGTTGCCCTTCTAGATGGAAGTGGTTGTGGGTTTGGAAGGTGCTGTCTGAGGATCTTTGGTGAACTTTTGCGGTACATCTGCTACTGAGTGTCAGTGGTGGAGGGAATGGATCTTTTTGGATGTGGTATCAGTCAAGTGGGGGCTGCTTTGTCCTGGATGGTGTCAAGCTTCCTGAGTGTTGTTGGAGCTGCACCCATCCAGGCAAGTGGGGAGTATTCCATCACACTCCTGCCTTCTTCTGGAAAGAATAGGAAGAAATTGGGAAGAAGTGTTTACAACAACTTGGTCATCAATATGATAGACCTGTAAATCATTGCTGCACTGTTTTAAATGACAAACATGAATTTTAAAGAAAAATGGTAATTCTTATCATAGCTTGATGCTGCTGCAAATCTTTCAGCTTTGGCAGGGCTGTGGTGTGACTCACTCTTCTTATATTTTGTTTTAACTGATTGTAACCGATGTGGCACCCGTGTGTTTTGTTAATCATTTCATCAGGTTCCAGTGGTCATTTTCTCTGCGCCAAAAAACATGAAGATGATTAACATCCTTTTGAAATGCTGTTTAATTGCTGGCTGCAATTTGATATATAACTCAGTTATGTTTGTTTCAGACAAGCAACTATGGAAAACATAATCTTTTAAAACATTGCCATGTCTTTTAATGCATGTCATTGCTCATCCTCTTCCTAATAACCAATTAAAAACTCTACAAGGTATACTTAGTAAATAAAGAATCAGTGCAAAAGGTTCATGAACAGAACAGTTACACAATATCTCACTGAGGATTCTGTGTGAACACAGTGAGACAGGGAGTAGATGTTTAAACAGAGACACTTCCTACAGGATGGTGCTGGTGTGAACGGATGTGACTGTGGAATAATTATGTTGAATCCTGGAAGGACACCGTGCTGTAGGTGGAAGACTGTAGGCAAACCCGGCACTGTGGAGATATCCTGCAGGATGTTTAAATATTCTTAAAACAACCAACACAGGAGGTAACTGCATGTGCAGAAGGCATTTTAGTAATTGTGGTTTCCAGTAATTGCAAGGTCCTTCTGGAATTCTGACTAGCAGAGGTGAAAAATAAACACTCATTATTTTAATAATGGATTGTCATTTGTGTGTGGGTAATATTCCTGGGCTCACTTAACACTGATGGGTGAAGCAGAAGCTGATTTGATATTATTATGCAGATTTCTGATTAGAAAACCATTCGACAAACACTGGGGGGATGTTTCAATCGAAAAGCAGATTGCTGCGGGTGTCGGAGGGCTAAAGTAAAATCGGAAAATGCTGGAGCAGGTCTAGTTTTCATCCATGAAGAAAGAAACAAGAGTTAATATTTCAATTTGTTTCATCAAAACTGTGAAAGGTTTAGGGATGCCACAGGGAGTGGTGGGAGTGCAGGGGTTTGGAGTGAAGGAGGTAGGTGAGGGACAAAGGGAGGGAGCAGGTCTGTGTTGAGGTGGACGAGAGAGGGGAATGGATGACAGAAGAGTGGGTGGCAGGGAAAGATGCAAAACAAAATGAGATCAGAGTACATTTTCTGCCATCTGAAAGCAAAAAAAAAACAGGGAAGCAAAACAAAACTTGCATAAAAAGAAACAAAAAGTGAGCAAATGGGGGAAGATGGCAGCGATTTGAGTCCGAAGTTATTGAATCCGTGAAGCTGTGACATGTCTTGTCAAAAGATGAGACGCTGCACCTCAAATTGACATTGAACTTCACTGGAGCAGCAGAGAGTCAGCATGAGTCTTTTGTGGCACAGTGGTAGTGTTCCTACCTCTGAGACAGGAGGTATGGGTTCATGCCCCACCTGCTCCAGAGGTATGTGTGATAATGTGCCTGAACAGGTAGATCAGAGAATATCCAAACAGCTCAGTGTGAGAGCCCATGGAAGATGAATTTTCAATATCTTCTGGCTCTCGCCCTTTCCCAGACCTTCCTTTTGACCTTGTCTCATCCCCCCCACCCCCCTCCCAAAACAATCTTATTCAAAACCTAATCATGTTTTTAACTATTCCCACTTCTGATGAACTAGAACTGTTTGACTTGGTTTCTCTCTGTCTCTCCAGAGTTACCAGGCCAGCTGAGTTTCTCTGGGCCATTGTTTTTACAACAGAACCAGAGTGACTATAGCTCATTACTGATTGGAGCAAAGCTGCCAGGAGTTAGCACAGGGCTCTGTGCCCTCATCACTCATTGGCTAATGAGACTGACTCTGATCCATCTTAAATTTAGGGGGAACTTGAGAAGCAACTCCTTCAAGCTAACCCCATCCTGGAAGCCTTTGGCAATGCAAAGACAGTGAAAAATGACAACTCGTCTCGATTTGTGAGTATTCCGTTTTCAGTTTTCGGGCTTGTCTCAGTTTGCAGTTTCCGTGATCGTACACACCTCTCAATGAGAATGACAGGCCGTGATAAAAATGTTAGCTCACGCTGGGACTGGCTGCAGTTCCTGAGACCTGGTATCTCAGTAAAATGCAACCACCATAAACTGCTGGACCCCGTGTTGAAATGGGCAGCTGGTGGTCAGTGCCTTCAGCAATGCTTTGAGATTTCAACATGGAGCTAAAAGGTACCAATTATTTCTGAAGCAGAATAGCAGTTGTATTAGTCCTTTACCAGTCAGATAATATTCAGGAGAATTGTCCCAAAGGTATGGTGTGACAGGGAAATGGAACTTGCTGAGAATTTCTGCTTCTTGTTTGTAAGTTGCTTTACATTGATTCAAGAACATATTCTGCAATAACAGCCAGAGAAAAGCTGTTGAAAGCTCTGTTGGTGTGATAGAACCAGAGTGTGTTGTGTCCAATGAATGTGTTTTGTACTTTCACCAAAAGCAATGGTGTCAATTGCCTAGAATCCCATGATCAGGTTTCAATTATATTTCTAGTGTCTTCTCCTTCTCCACCATCATGATGTAACAGACATGTCTGGAGGCTGCAGTGATCCCCCGAACAATGCTATCAGGAGCTCTTTGCTATTGGTTGAGCAAGGTCAGGGATGTAGGTATTAGGCCAAGTCTGTCCCAAGAGGGCCTCAGGGCCAGACACATGAAGGATGGCCAAACATCTCTCTGTCTGTGGTGGGAGAGAGCTTCCGCAGAAAGATTGTCCCAGTCACCCAGATCCGACCCTATCCCAGTGTGTATATGACCCTATCCCAGTGTGTATATGACCCTATCCCAATGTATATATGACCCTATCCCAGTGTGTGTATATGTCCCTATCTCAGTGTGTATGTATATGACCCTATCCCAGTGTGTGTATATGTCCCTATCCCAGTGTGTGTATATGACCCTATCCCAGAGTGTGCGTATGTGACCCTATCCCAGTGTGCATATATATGACCCTATCCCAGTGTGTATGTATATGACCCTATCCCAGTGTGTATGTATATGACCCTATCCCAGTGTATATATGACCCTATCCCAGTGTGTGTATAGGACGCTATGCTAGTGAGTATGTATATGACCCTATCCCAGTGTATGTATATGACCCTATGCCAGTGTGTTAGTATATGACCCTACCCCAGTGTGTGTATGACCCTATCCGAATGTGTGCGTATATGACCCTATCCCAGTGTGTATATGACCCTATCCCATGTGTATATATGATCCTATCCCCATGTGTATATGACCCTATCCCTGTGTGTGTATGACCCTATCACAGTGTGTGTGTGTATGTGACCCTATCCCCATGTGTATATGACCCTATCCCAGTGTGTGTGTATGACCCTCTCCCACTGTGAGTATGACCCTGTCCCAGTGTGTGTGTATATGACCCTATCCCAGTGTGTGTGTATATGAACCTATCACAGTGCATGTGTGTGAAAGATCAAAGTCATTACATGTAATGCAATCTTCAAAATGGCTGAAAACGTAACAGAAACACATTATTGGAAACAAAGTAATGGATTCCTGATTAATCTTATGATGGAAAATCCAATCTGTCAGTGAAAATGTCATGGAAATTTAAACCATTAATGAAATGTAAGGTAACATCAGAGTGTGGCACACATCACTCGGGGATTCTCCAGTTATTACATTCCATGTGATCATGATCTCTGCTATCCCTGAAACATTCATTTGCTACAACTTTGTGAATATTGCAGCTTAGAGACAGACACTTGATTGGAAACTGATCTGCTGGGTGCATTCTTAAAATGTCATATCACCACAAACAACATTCAGTCCACTCAACTTGCAGAGGGAACTTCCCACACATAGCAGTAATTTCAACAACAATAAGATCAAGTTAATCCACTAAAGGCAGGAAGCATTCCAACCTTTACAGTCTCCACATAATCCATCAAACTGCCTCCCACCCACTCCAAGTTGAGATGCGGAGGAATAGATGTGATGGAATTGCTATAACTCGAGATAACCATTGGGGCTTTTGCGCAGAATGGAAAGTTCTGACCAGCAAGGCCAGAATGTGCATTTATCTTGAGCATTCACACTCAGTTTTCATCACCGTGAAATCCACGTTAGTGCAGCTCTGAACTTTGCAACGCTGTGACAGATGTGAAGTTCTGTTGTCACTGTGTCCTAAAGTCCTTATATAATTGTGTTCTGTATCTGTTGACCCTTGACTGACTGAAGGCTGAATTAATAGATACTCTGTGAACAATGCGGCAAATAAACAGCAAACAGTGATAGTGACGCTGTTTATTTTGCTTAATTCTTAACGGACAGCGATTGTACACAATATAAAACCTGACTGTATCTCATTTTCAACAGGGAAAATTCATCCGGATCAATTTTGATGTCACTGGTTATATTGTTGGAGCAAATATTGACACTTGTATCCTTAAAAGAGAAAAAGGTTTGGAATTTTTAACAAGAAAGACATAATCAGGTAACCTGCTGCAGTGAAAGTACCCTCAAGAAGGTAAAGGTAATGGTACAGGAACTCCACAAAACCTGAGACAGACTGACAGTGACGCCAATCTCTGCACTCATTGAGGTGGGCGTGTTCACTCCCTTTGGAGTGCCTACCCACTGAGAGTTTTGTTGCTGGGAGTTTCAGTAATATTTACCCTTCACCTTCATGTCTGTTTGGAACTTCAATGAGTTCATTGCTACTCTGAGACCTACCTTCACATAAGGCAGAAATTACGCAGAGGAACATGTGATGTAAGCTTGACTTCCCATTCTCAATAACACCATATTGGAGCAAGAACAGAAAATGCAGGAGAAACTCAGCAGCTCTGACAGGATCTGTGGAGAAAAAGTGATAAAGCCAGACCTACTGAGTTTCTCCAACAATCGCTGCTTTTGTTTCAAGTTTGCAGCTTCCATAGTTCTTTGTTTTTTGTTGACGATATTAAAGCATACTCATTAAAGGATTGGTGAAGGCAGCTCACGCCTGGTTTATGTGGGTGGAGCTAACATGCTATAGATATGTTGGATTCTCCTTTCTTTGGTTCAAGACAAGATGTGATTGGTAAATGGAAGGTCGCGGTAGAATGCAAGGCAATCTCTTTCGTCGAATTTCATTTAATTGTAGTGCAGCCAGAACCAGCAGAGGGTATCAGAGGGACACACTGCTATCTAACAGGGAGGTGACGCTCTTGTGGTATAACCATGGGTTGTTAATCCAGAGACTCAGGTAATGGGAGTTGGGTTCAAATCTATTCATGGCAGATGGTGGAATATAAATTCAATGAGGAGTTTAATGATGACAATAAATCCATTGTCAATTGTTGGGGGAAAACCCATTAATGTGCTTTAGGGAAGGAATCTGCCATCTTTACTCTGGTCTGGCTTTTGTGTGACTCCAGACCCACAGCAATGTCACTGACTCATGACTACCCTCTGGGATGGGCAATGAGTGCTGACCCAGCACACATCTCCATGAATGTCCTTTGAAAAATATATCACTGTTCTGTTCATCAAGTGTACTGAGGTGCTGTTTGATCAAATGCACAAAGTGATTGCTCACTGTACTGGGACTGTACTGGCACTACACTGGAACTGTACTGGTCCATGTGGCTCCTGGCAGCTGGTGGAGATTCAGGGATCAATTCCTCTGGACACATACGACCTTCCAGCATTAGACTCCAATCCCATGGCATTCGTTGGGTGTTGGGGACTGTTACTACCTGAATGTGCAGTTGGTACATGACCACAATTTTGAGAAAATGGACAATTCCCTGGAACAGGAGTGGGGGTTTGGTGTTGGAGGAACTCCACTTTGAGCTCAGCCCTGGGAACAATAACAATGTCTGTAATATCCACGTGTTTGTCCCCTGACCTCCATCCAGAGTTTATCTGATTTCCTTTTCAAATTATTGTCAAACAATCACTCCTGCCTCCATCCTGTTACATTGCAATTCCAGGATATTGATGCTCACTGCGTGCTGTCCGCTCTCTGCCTCAGACTCTTCCTGTCTGTCCTGTCCAGAACCTTAACTCTGTCTCCCTCTGGTCCCTGTTTGGCAAATGAGAATGGGAATCTTTGTCCTTTGGAAATGCATTGTACACCTGGATTAAGTCCCTCCTCAATCTCCTTTGCTCCAAGGAAAACAACAACAGTTTTCCAAACTGAATTTTGTCGCTAAGTTTCCTCCCCATTTGAGCCATTCTGGTAAATGCCCTCTGCAGCCTCTGATATCCTTTCTAACGGGCAGAGATCAGAACTGGGGGCAATATTCCAGCTGGAGCTTAACCGGAGCTTTATAAAAAGTCAACAAAGCCCCCTGCTTTTTACTCAGTACCTCTATGTATGAAATATCAGACCCTAAACTCCCATCTGCTTCGCTAACTACTTTCTCAATATCTCCTGTCACTTTCAAAGATCTGTACATATGCGACAATGGGATTCTCTGTCCTTGCATACTGTAGATGTGTGTCATTAATTCTTGATTGCCTCTCCCTATCTCTTCAGCGAAACTGTATCACATCATATTTCTTTGTGTTAAACTCCATATGCCACTTGTCCGCTCCTTCTGCCATTCTACCAATATCCTGTTGGTACTGTTGGCATGACTGGAATCATCTTTAATGTTTACCATACCTGCAAATTCAATATAATCGGCTATTTTTACAATGTATTCTAAAATCCAAGACATTTCTACATAGAAACAACAGCCCCAGCAATGAACCTCGGGGAATGCCATCTTCCAATGTGAAAAATATCATTTCCCACAATTCGCCGTCCTATGTTCATGAGCACAAATCTTTTTACTGTGACAGCACTGAGACAGACAACTGAACCAAGTGGCTTTTCTACCTCTGTATTTGCAACACAGTGAAATTAAAACTTTTAAAGGTGCTCAAAATTGACCACGGTGGTTCCTAACCAGACTTTTGAATAACCAGAATGATCAATTTCTAATAGCAATTGGTTTCTTGAACAAAAGACTTAGCAACTTATAAATAATAGAGTAACTTTAGCAAAAATTCAACAACAAAGTAATTGAATTGGTCTCTCCTTAAAACTCAGAAATCTTTGGCTTCAGCATGATTCACACAGTTAACAGACAGGCACAAACAAACACAGAAAATAACAAACTGTCCAGATTACTGAACTGGTTTTCAGCATGCGTTGTCCCAAAGGCATAGCTGATGGTTTCTCGGTTGGTCTTGTGAAGATTTCGATCAGTTCACTCAGATAAAGGCAGTAATATTTATTACTTTGTTTTCTATTCTTTGAGCTTCCAAGAGCTGCTCATGGAAGGTTAAGCAGGGAACTTTCACATCTTCATGCTCTAGTACTAATAGCCAGATTACCTCTCACAAAAAGCAGCGTCCCAATTCAAACTCTGACCACCCCCTGACAGACTGGCCACCTTCTTCACAATGGCACAGTGGTTAGCACCAGAGACCCGGGTTCAATTCTGTGTGGCGTTTGCACATTCTCCCTGTGTCTGCGTGGGTTTCCTTTGGGTGCTCTAGATTCCTCCCACAATCCAAAAATGTGCAGGTTAGGTGTATTGGCCATGCTAAATTGCCCGTAGTGTTAGGTGAAGGGGAATGAGTCTGGGTGGGTTGTGCTTCGGTGTGGACTTGTTGGGCCGAAGGGCCTGTAAGTAATCTAATCTGTTTCTGTGCTGCATGTCTCCATGATTCTATGACTGCTGCTAATTTGTACCCAAAAACAGCAACGTGACAATAACCAGATCATCTGTTTTGTGCCATTGATTGAGGGTTGTATATTGGCCTGGACACTGGGGAGACATTCCTGATGAAGAACTTATGCAAGAAATGTTGACTCTTGTGCTCCTCGGATGCTGCCTGACAGGTCACACTTTTCGACTCTGATCTCCAGCATCTGCAATCCTCACGTACACCACTGGGGAGAACTCCCCTGTGATGTGCTTTTATCTGGGTATTTACACTCGATGCAGCAAGGCTTATGTTATCCCTTGTAAAGTAAGAAGTAGACCTGGGTCACGTGGTATTGAAGAATATGACAGATTGTTTATTGCAGCTTGCACTCGTGTGGCTGGGCTAGTGTTTGGCTGCAAAGAGTAGCACCCTTCCCTCAGAGTGTCATGCTTCAAGTGGTCTGAGTTAAGGTGGAGTCTGAGACTTTTCTACCCTCACTTCTCATGCTATGGTACAGCAATGACATCATGAGCATGTCTCTGAAAGGTACACTGACGGACTAACGTAAGTCCATGAGACATAGGAGCAGAAATTAGGCCATTCAGCCCATCAAGTCTGCTCTGCCATTCAGTCACGGCTGATAAGTTTCTCAACCCCATTCTCCCGCTTTCTTCCTGTAACCTTGATCCCCTTGATACTCAAGAATAACACAGCACCCTACTCTTCCTCAAAATGCTGCCAAGGCATGTTCACATTTACCTGAGCAGGAGATGGGGCCTCAGACTAATGCCTCATCTAGAAACTAGCACCTCCGACAATACAGCACTCTCTCTGCATCGCACTGGATTTTTATGCTTAGGCCTGGAGAGGGACTTGTCCCGAGTTCCTCCGGACTCCGAGGCAGCCTTTGTGTGCTCTGACTGACCCTGTAGCACTGAATCTATAAACATCCGCTTTGACTGATGGCTCACAGTCTGTCTCCGGGATGTGTTCTCAGGTGTGTCTCCACAGAGCAGCTTATTGTTCTCTCAGAAACATCTGTCCCGTGGACAACCCCTCGCTCTGACCTCGTCTGTTTAATTTGGCCAAGAACCAGCAAACAGAAGTGAAGAGGGTTTTGAAAGGCATGCCTGCTGACAGTGACCTAGTGAGGCGGGCTGTTTAACATTGACAAGGCAGCATTCGTGAGGTTTGTGGCAAAGGACATGGGGACATTACTCCCATAGACCCTTCCACAGGAACAATCGAAGGTGTCCATACACCTGGCCCATTCTTGTTTGAGTCACACCAGCCTCTGTTTCAGTTTCACTTACATTTTAAAAAAATGTTTTAAATGACCTCCAGGTTGGGTCCGTCTCCTGCTTTAAAATTGTTGAGTGAATGTCAACCTGTCAGCTCTCTATGATGGGGATGCCCTAAACCTTGTATCGGATGCCTCAGCCAGTGCTTCTGTCAAACACTGCAGAATGCAGTCTGTATAAAAGCACACAACATCATAAAGAGATCAAAGCAGCAGGTGGTGGACAAACTCAGTCCCTGTGCAACGTCTGTGGACGGAGAGAAACATTTCTCACTCCAGTGTAGGGTTTTATTTGAGGGGTGGTCAGGGGTAAATATGAGATAATAGTTTGGGGAATAGGTCTGGATGGGTTAATCTTCGGAGGGTCGGTGTGGACTTGTTGGGCCGAAGGGCCTGTTTCCACACTGTGGGAGGGAATCTAATCTAAACTCAGCCCCACTGGTAACTGTCAGGACGTGATTCACATCTAATTAACAGCACAGGTGAGGCCATTCAGCCTGACACACCCATGCTAGAGTTTACACTCCTTGTGAGGTAGACATTCCCACAATGCAACATCAGCCTGATGGTTAGTTGTTCACTTGGGAGTGGAGTGTGGGGAAGGAGTTGAATCTGTGCAACCTCACAATGAAACCATATGAAATTTCAAACAGGGGGTTTTTGTGAAACAGAAATAATGTCCATACCTCTGAGCCAGGAGGCTCAGGTTCAAGACCCACCTGCTCCAAAGGTGTGTCATAAGATCCCTGAATAAGTAGTTTAGAAAATATCTGAAATGTTCAAAAACAGTATTAATTTGACAAGAGAATGAAAAGAGGTTGCTAACAATAAATCTTTTGAGGGGAAATAGGGACACAAACAGGAGGAAAGCACTGTATCATTTTGAATTTCAGGTTAATTTTCAAAATTATTTAATTGGTTTCATCCAAGTGATTATCTACCTTTGTGAAGAATTATCTCTGCAATGTAGGCTTTTATTTGTAAGAAGCTGGCTGGAAGAGTGGCATGGATAGGGTGAGTAGCCAAGGTCTTTTCCCCAGGGTAAGACAGCATTCAAGGAGCAGGGAGAATCGACGTTTTGGGCATAAGCCCTTCTTCAGGAATGAGGAAGGTGTGCCAAGCAGGCTAAGATAAAAGTTAGGGAGGAGGGACTTGGGGAAGGGGCGTTGGGAATGCGATAGGTGGAAGGAGGTTAAGGTGAGGGTGATAGGCCGGAGAGGGGGTGGGGGCGGAGAGGTCGGGAAGAAGATTGCAGGTCAAGAAGGAGGTGCTGAGTCCGAGGGTTGGAACTGAGATAAGGTGGGGGGAGGGGAAATGAGGAAGCTGGAGAAATCTGCATTCATCCCTTGTGGTTGGAGGGTTCCTAGGCGAAAGATGAGGCGCTCTTCCTCCAGGTGTCGTGTTGCCATGGTCTGGCGATGGAGGAGGCCAAGGACCTGCATGTCCTTGGTGGAGTGGGAGGGGGAGTTAAAGTGTTCAGCCACGGGGCGGTTGGTTGGTTGGTTGGTGCGGGTGTCCCAGAGGTGTTTTCTGAAACGTTCCACAAGCAGGCGGCCTGTCTCCCCAATATATAGGAGGCCACATTGGGTGCAGCGAATATAGTAAATGATGTGTGTGGAGGTGCAGGTGAATTTGTGGCGGATATGGAAGGATCCCTTGGGGCCTTGGAGGGAAGTGAGGGGGGCGGTGTGGGCGTAAGTTTTGCATTTCTTACGGTTGCAGGGGAAGGTGCCGGGAGTGGAGGTTGGGTTGGTGGGGGGTGTGGACCTGACGAGGAAGTCACGGAGGGAGTGGTCTTTCCGGAACACTGATAGGGAAGGGGAGGGAAATATATCCTTGGTGGTGGGGTCTGTTTGGAGGTGGCAGAAATGACCTGGGTTCAATTCCAGCCTCGGGTGACTGTCTGTGTGGAGTTTGCACGTTCTCCCCGTGTCTGCGTGGATTTCCTCCAGGTTTTCTGGTTTCCTCCCACAATTCAATGATATGTAGGTTAGGGTGAACTGGCCATGCTAAATTGCCCATAGTGTTCAGGGATATGTAGGTTAGGGTGAACTGGCCATGCTAAACTGCCCATAGTGTTAAGGGATGTGTAGGTTAGATGCATTAGTCCGGGTAAATGTAAAGTAATAGGGAAGGGAGTGGGTCTGGGTGAGATACTCTTCAGAGGTCAATGTGGAGTTGTTGGGCTGACGGGCCTGTTTCCACACTGTAGACATTGCATGATTCTATGGTCAGCATGGATGAGTTGGACTGAAGGGTCTGTTTCTGTGCTGCACATCTCTATGACTGTAAGTGAATTTGCTGACTTAACTGAAATAATTAGATCTGCTCGAAAAGTCTCGTGCTATTCGTCAGGCTCCAGAGGAAAGGACATTCCATATTTTCTATTACCTTCTTGCTGGAGCTGGGGTGAAGATGAAGGGTGAGTTATGTATTTCTGTTGGGATGAGGTCTCTCTCTCTCTCTCTCTCTTGTCTCTCTCTCTCTCTCTGTCTCTCTGTCTCTGTCTCTCTTTGTCTCTCTCTCTCTTTCTACCTCTCCGACTCTCTCCGACTCTCTCTCTCTCTCTCTGGTCTCCAAAGAGCAGGAATGGCTGACTCACTCTCTTTGTTGTGATTTTCAGAGGATCTCTTGCTGGAATCGTTCAGCAGTTACCGGTTTTTATCCAATGGCCACGTCCCTATTCCAGGCCAGGATGACAAGGACATGTTTGAGGAAACATCAGAGGCCATGAGCATCATGGGATTTTCAATCGATGAACAAACCTGTAAGAACCATCTCGCTTTTATCTTCTCTGAACTGAATGTGGATTTCAAACATGTTCATTAAACTTAAAACAATTAGGAATTCTAAGGATTTCTTATAGAAATTTGGATTCCTTATCGAAACGTGGTCTGTCTAACCTCCCTCCTACCAGCCTCACACACGTTGGCATAGAAGATTCCAGAATCTGTGTAGAATTTCAAGCCCTTAATATTTAATTTCCCTTCACCCATTTCCTGTACAGGTTGATGGATGTTTCTCAGTTTCTACTGTGCTCTTAATCCTGAATTATTATGATTTTGATAGCGTCTCTGTGAGAAACAAACACAGCAAGGGCTGGAGAAGCTCAGTAGGTCTGGCACTGTCTGAGTGGAGAGAGAAAATGGAGTTAGTGCTTTTGAGTCCAGTGACTCTTCTTCAGGACTGAAGGATGTTGGAAATGAGGTCCCGTTTTATATTTTTGACAGAGGCAGAGGGAGATTAGGAGGGTAGATGGGGGAGAGGCCCAGTTCAAGAAGGTAAAGGGGTTGTTATCCTCTCTGAGACACTGGTTAGCGCCGCTGGCTGTAGTGTGATTAACAATCAACGCTGAATAAAAACTGGCAAGAAATGAGCTCAGGGTGATGTATCAGTAGGACAACAAGCTTCTGTATGGGTTGCCCAGGACTCAATTCGCCAAGTGTCAAAGTTAACTTCCATTTGTCATGGGCTCCAAATGTACGCCCACAGGAAAGAAACGGATGCCAAGCCAAAGGATGAGGAAAAGTGACTGG
>NC_057730.1:55025690-55042468 GCF_004010195.1 Chiloscyllium plagiosum | reverse complement strand
TGCTTCCGATTAAACCTGTTGGACTATAACCTGGTGTTGTGTGATTTTTAACTTTGTACACCCCAGTCCAACGCCGGAATCTCCAAATCATTACTGATATTTCAAGGCATTGTCCTGAGAAAAGAACCAGAAAACCGACAAACACTGACCGAATACTTAACTACACCAGCAAACATCCTAACACACACAAACGAAGCTGCATTAGAACACTATTCCAACGAGCCACCACACACTACACCACTGACGAACTTCGGAAAACAGAGAACTACCTGTACAACATATTCAAGAAGAACGGATACTCAAAAAATACAGTCCACAGGTTCCTCAAGAACAAACTACGACAAGCAGACCAAACACAGCCAGAAACCCTTTCCACCTTACCATACAACAAAGAAGTTTTAGAAATGACAGCCAGACTACTAAGACCCCTCAGAATCGTAGTAGCACACAAACCCATCAACACTCTCAAACAAAAACTAACAAAAGACCCAGTACAACCAATGGACAAAATCAACGGCATCTACAAAATTCCATGCAAGGACTGCCACAAATACTATGTAGGACAAGCAGGAAGAAAGTTAGCCACCAGGATTCAAGAACACCAGCTAGCCACAAAAAGACACGACCCTCTCTCCCTCGTAGCCCTATACACGGATGAAAAAACCACCATTTCGACTGGGACAACACATCTATCCTGGAACAGGCTAAGCAAAGATATGCCAGAGAATTCCTAGAGGCCTGGAACTCCAACCACAACATCATAAACAAACACATAGATCTGGATACCATCTATAAACCCCTCAGAAAATGAACAGGAAATGACATTACACAAACGCCAGGAACCCCACCCAGGACAAGCATATAAATAGAAAGCAGGAGACAACAGCTTCGCTTCACTTGGAGGTCACCACTGATGATGTTACCTAGCCAGGTAATGAAATGTTTGGATATCAAACCTATAGCTCAGCGAGCAAACCTACACCTTAAACCAGCAAATGCTGTCACTTGTTGTATTGCATTTGAAAAAGGTGCTCTGTACATGTTATTTTTGTCTGAAAACAGTAAGGCTGTGTGAAATAATATATGTAGCCTTCAGGACATGTCAATCTCGTGCTGCAAGCTTGACTAACTATTGAGATTATTGAGAAGATTTGTAGCTCAGGTTGAGGTTCATGAGAGCTCATGCCACTCCATCCACTCCACCCAAGAATTCCTGAACATCATCAAAGGCACCAAGACAGAAAAAGATGAAGTCATTGTCTCCTTCAACGTAATGGCCCTATTCCCATACATTAACATCAGCTTGCCCAAAGAAACACTACCCGCACTACAAGATGAACCAAGGACACAAATACCAGACAGCATCAACTCCATTAGCAAGGACAGCATCCTCTAGCTAGTAGACCTGTGTCTCACTGCCCACTTCACCTTCAATGACAAAACCTACAAACAAATCAATGGGACATCTATGGGATCACCAATATCAGGATTCTTAGCAGAAACGGTGATGCAGAGGCTAGAACGAACAGCTCTCCCCAGAATCCAACCCAAACTTTGGGTCCGCTATGTGAATGACGCCCTTGTCATCATGAAATGGAACAAATAAGAGGAAACCTACAATATCATTAACAACATCCTTACTAGAATAAACTTCACCAAAGAGGAAGAGAGCAATAACAGACTCCCCTTCTTAGATGTCACAGTGGAACAAACAGTCAATGGAGAACTGCAGAGCAGCATCTATAGCAAAGCAACACACAGAGACCAGATACTTAACTACAGGAGCAATCATCCCAACACCCACAAATAGAGCTGCATCAGGGCATTACTTATACAGTGCAGCACCCAGGAACTACAAGCAGCAGAAGAAAAATACCTATACAGCATATTCAAGAACAATGGTTGCCTGATAAACATAGTCTGCCAATTCTTAAACAACAAACCCAAACAAGAAGGCACAACACGCCCAGAGACTCTAGCCACACTACCATACATCAGAGACATCTCAGAGATGACTACCAGACCACTCTGACCCCTTGGTATCATGGTAGCCCACAAACCTACCAACACACTGAATCAGCTACTGATGAACCTAAAGGACCCTGTACCAACAACGAGCAAAACGAATGCCATTTACAAAATATCCTGCAAGGACTGTAACAAACGCTACATTAGATGGACAGGCAGGAAACTAGCCACCAGGATACATAAACACCAACTAGCCACCAAAAGACATGACCCACTATCACTAGTATCCTGACACGCAGGCGAAGAAGGACACCACTTCCACTGAGACAGCACATCCATCCGAGGCTAAACAGACACACAGGAATTCCTAGAGGCCTGGCATTCAAACTGGAACTGCATCAATAAACACGTTGATTTGGACTCCATTTACAACCTCTGAGAAAAAGAACTGGAAATGATATCACTCACCTTAACAGACCACGACACACGAATAGAAAGTGGGATAGAACACCAGTGCTTCAAAAGTGGCTCAGTGATGATGTTAACTAACACGGTGACAAAACATCTGAGAACAAACCTAACAGCTCAGCGAGCAAACTTAGAACTTGACAAACAGTCTTAAATTGGTTCTCAGCATAATTGTTTGCATGGTTAAGAGTATATGGTAAATATTGTCCAGAGGCAATGTTAGACACTTACGAGCTTTGCAAGTGTAAGCATTTTGAACATGGTCTATACATTGCATTTTGTGAACAGCCAAAGGAACGCACTGTTTGAGACAATCTGCCAGTCTTTGGGATGTATGGCATTACATACCTAGCATCACATCAACACTGAAACTTCCATACCACCTACTAATTTCTGCAACAGAGACAAGTCTTTTTGGCTTGTCTGCTCTATTCTGTTAGTGGTGAGCACCATGCACAGACATGATGGGCCAAAGAGCCTGTTTCTGTACTGTTCTATGTTGTTGCTACTTAGTAGCAGTGTGTAACAGCCAGTTTCACCTACTGCTCAAATGTTTGAGAGAACTTAGTCTTTCAAGGTTATCTGAGGTAGACTAGATTTTTATATAATGAAGATTTTAATTCCACATTGAGGCTCAATTCAGAGCTTTTCCATGTAATACTATTGTCATCAACAAATTCATTATGTTAACTCGTGTTTTGTTTCTCCTGCTGTGAACTGGATTTTTCATTGCAAGAGTGAAATAGATGATGTAGTGACTTTCAAAGAATGGGCTTGATTTATGCAAGATTACTTAAATGGGTCTAGCCATGCTTTGCGTACAACTCTCACATCAAAAACATACACATGACATTGTGTGGTATCTTTCCTCATGGCAACTTATTAATATAAAAGCTTTTCCACCTTTAGCGGAGAATGAATACACATGAGAGATGAAAAGCAGTTTAAAGTGCAGCATGTTGTAATGAACTGAAGAAAAATGATGCCGAATCTTTGCTGTTTGTACAGTTGAACTCCAGTTGTACACCTCTCCATTTGTGTTAAATTTATTTTCTAGATCTTTAAAGTTGATAAAAGTGACTCAAATGTTAAACTTTCAAATTTGCTACTAACATGATATCATCTCCTGGTAGAGAATGAGCTTTTATTTACTGATGCATCTTTTCCTAATTTTTTTAACATTGTGCCAAAATGAATATTTTAATATACACTATTCTCTTGCATGGTGAAGGGAACTTAGGATCTGAATTAAATCCCACTAGACTCTATAAAAACAAGGAGATTGGTGTGAACTCCATTTGCATTTGAATTTGTTATTTTTGCTGATCAATTGATTCCTTTGTAAAATGAGCCTATTATAACTGGGTGGTGAGAAAGGAGTTGTTTGCAGAAGACGCTGAAACATTTCTTTGCCTGAATCCAGTAACAATTTCTCACGGACACAGTGGGGCTCTGAGAGAGCTGAGCACACATTAAAGGAAAACTTGCTGTAATTTAAGAAATGTAGACGTTTATGCTGACTAGCTCAAACCAAGAGAAAGAATGTGACTCTTGTGAACCAGTATAATAAAGATTAATTCAGGCTTGCAGAAACTTGAAAGTGAACACTATTTGAATGTTCAAACATTTTTTAATGTAACTCTTCCCTACGATTAATTTAAAAATAACATTCAAATGTTTCACATCTTGGTAAACTTCCAAATTCAAAGTGTATTCAGGGCCCATAGACATATTTAAAAATCTGCTTGTTTATTAATTTTCTTGTTCCAGATTACAGCTAATTGCAAGAACATTGCAATCGGAAATCTTTGTGTATGTAAATCTTTATAATGTGACAGAACTGATTTGATTGGTATATTAGAAATAACAATGAAAGTCGAAATTCCTCTGATAGGAGGGCAATTTTTCAGTTTTGCTTTCTGGACAGTAGTGTGCTAGGTAGATTTGTTGCCCATTACACTTATCCAGTTTTCATCTTTCAGTGGGACAAGTTTGAGAATGAGCAAGCAGTCTATTTCACCACATTACTTCCTCTGTGGCAAAGTAGCAAACCACTCTGATACCTTCTAATGTGACTAGAAATACAATATATTAAAAATGTAAATGAAATAAAATTAATGTATTTATATTGCAGTATAATGTTTTTGATTCGTGTGTTATCCTAACCTGGAGTGGACCTCCTTTGACTCTTCAAATGTTTGCCTCTTTGAACCATATATACTGAGATGATTCCAGGTAGGATCTTTAATTTGGGTTATATGTAAGCCAGTTTCCACAAAATATGCAACACTTCAGTTTCCTTAGTGCAACATTTATGTGACTGATCCATCTGAGGTCTTGCTCAAGGGGACTCGCAAGATGTTGATGTGGAATTTGGGAATACTATTGAATATTAGGGAGTTGGTTTAGCTTTCTCTTCTTGAAGATTGTCAATGATGCCATTTGTATGAATTAAATGTTATTTGCCGATTATTAGCCTAAGTCTAGATGTTGTTGAGGTCTTGCTGCACATAGACATGAACTGCTTCATTGTCTGAGAAATTATGAATACAACGGAACCATCCCACACCTGACCTTTTGCATGAAGGGAGTGTCATTGATAAAATTGCTGAAGATAATTGGTCCAAGACACTTTGACATTTTCACAGTAATGTCCTGGGACTGTTCACAATCTCTATAAATTATTTGGCTCTGGATTGAAGAAAATTGATTTTGCACCAAGTAAGTTAGAGGCCTCCAATCTTTGTAAGCAGAGCATTTTTTAAATTCAAAGTGTAACACAGGATTTTTCCTATCGAGAATATAGAATAAAAATTTTATTGTTAATATTATATAAAATTCTAAAACCAAGTGTATATATTTTTTCATTTAGTTCTTTACTTACCAAGTCTCAGTGTGGCACCTGTGATGAACATGATCTGCACTGAGGTCTGGATTTTAGTTTGAGTCTGTTAGTTGTGTACCATCCAGTGCCTATCTGTGAGGCAGGTATCATACTCTGATTTGATTGTGTTCATTTGGGAAAACGCTGTCTCAGAAGTACATGGAGTTAATGTTAGCTTTCACTTTAAAACCACAGGATGATAGAAGCGGGATTTTTTCTCTGTTTACGGGTCTCCAAAAATCACTCCACCTTGATCTGACGTTCACCTCAATATCACTTTTCATAATTATCTTCATATCAACACTGCTGCTTTGTAAGTTAAACAGCTGATGGATTTGTTTTTGGGTGGAACTGATTTTCTTTGTCATAGAATTATATAGCAAGGTAACAGACCCTTCAGCCTAAAAACATCTGGTCCCATTTGTCAGCATTTTGTAAAGGCCAGATGCCTTTTAAATTTTGTAATTGTACCCATCTTCACCTGTGGCAGCTCTTTCCATACGTGCACTACCCTCTGCATGAAAAGGTTGACCCTCACATCCCTTTTATATGTTTTCCCTCTTAGATTCTTAATGAAGGGCTTATGCTTAAAATGTCAACTCTCCTGCTCCTCAGATGCTACTTTTCAAGCACCACATTTTTTTATTCTAATCCCCAGCATCTTCAGTCCTCACTTTCTCCCTCTCACCCTAAACCTATGCCCTCTAGTTTGGAATCCCCTCCCCTTTGAAAAGGACCATGGCTATTTACTCTATCCATGTTCCTCACCGTTTTATAAACCTTTATAAAGTAAACCCTCAGCCTCTGACACTGCAGGGGAAAAAAAATTCCTCGTATTTCTTTGAGAAGTGTTGCAGTGTTTTATTGGGAGGATCATAGATCCAGTTTCAATCTAAATGGATTGACAGCACTTATCATATGTCTTTCACTGCAGTTTACAGTTCAGATCATTTAGATTTGACATGAATGTCTGTAAGGAACCAAATATCGAGCAACCGTGTAGTGTTTGATAGCTCACTACACACGTCATTCCTTGATTTTAAAAAAGTGACAATTTCAGGCATCCGACCGAAAAATCATTGCAGGACCTTCCCTCAACGTAACCACTTCACATCAGCATAGATTAGTTCACCATAGGTAGCATGAAGTTCATTGAGTAAGAAAGTAAACAATTGATGCTGATTGGCTTTTGCTGAAATTGAATTTACCATCTTAACAATGACTTTCACTGTATGAGAAAAATCCATAACTTTATTTGCTGGTGGACTTGATAGTGGTAATTAACAAAAGAGGTGACATCAGGATTATTTCAGCAAAAAGCAACTAAACCCATGTTTGTGCTAAGCATGGTTGATGATCCATCACTTGTGGTGAAAATCAGTTTATTGTTTGGAATAATTCCCTCAAGCATGCTCTTTTTGACCTCATAGATATCCTCTCCTTTAGTGTCCAAAGAGTGAGAAGATGCTTTTTTAAGTGTCATGTCCTTAAAAATCATGTGCAAATAAACAGTTGCGCTGTGTTGGTCATGTTGATGGATTCGTTATTTATTTCTTTGCATCGTCACCACAAAATTTAATTTACCCTGCAAAGACAGTACATCTGATCACAATGCAACAAGCTGGCAAAGTGTGTTAAGAGCTTCCACTTTTCTCCAACGGCACCGCTTCCACGTATTGAACAATGGCACGATGATTGGTATGTGCAGTGTGAGATCAATTGTCAGCAACTCTAATGAACCAGTCAATTGTGACGTATGTCCTTGAGACCATGGCACTAGATTATGAAGAAGGACTATTTTTATCTCATAATATTACAAATGTGTGCACATCTGCTCCTGAAATCATACCTTTGCCATCTCCAGACCTATCTATTCCAATACTCTTCCAAATTGTCTCAGATTCCCCACTTAGCTAAAACATCTCTCCATTCTAAACTTTGCAGCCCTTTGCATATCCTCTAACACACCCTGCTTTTCTGTTCCCTCCTGTTCTAATTCACATCCTGGCTCTCCCAGTGGAAAACATTTAAAATGTTAATTCTTATTTAAATCTTTTCATGGTCTCATTCCTCCTTATCCATGTGCTTTCCTCCAGCAATACAGCTCTATGGTTGTCTGCCTGACCTCTTGGGTTTCCTCCTTGTCTTCAACCCAGTTTTGGCAGTTATACTGTAAAATGTCTGAAGTCCTATGCTCTAGAATTCCATGCCTGACTCCCTCTGTCAGTCCAGCTTGCTCCTCCTTATAGCGTATCTCTTAGAATAAGCTTTTAGTCTCTTTCCAAATATGTCTGTCTTTGGTGCAGTATTTATTTTTGTCTGATTATTGCTGATCTGTTTCATATATTTTAGATTAGATTAGATTCCCTGCAGTGTGGAAACAGGCCCTTCGCCCCAACAAGTCCACACCGACCCTCCGAAGAGCAACACACCCAGACCCATTCCCCTCTATTTACCCCTGAGTAATACACCTAACACTACGGGCAATTTAGCATGGCCAATTCACCTAACCTGCACATCTTTGGAACGTGGGAGGAAACTGGAGCACCCAGAGGAAACCCACGCAGACACTGGGAGAATGTGCAAATTTCACACAGACAGTTGCCTGAGATGGGAATTGAACCCATGTCCCTCATGCTGTGAAGCATCAGAGCTAACCACTGAGCTACCGTGCTTGTTAAAAATAGACATATGGGAGCGTCCCTGGGTGGGCCCGAACCACCAACCTTTCGGTTAACAGCCAATGATTGGGTAAAGTAGCTAGTGGTGTTTTCCTACATTAAAAATGATAATTGAATGCAATTTTTTATTGTATTCTTCCATATCTATTGTATTAAATTGGTATTTGTAGGCCTCCCCAGTACACTGGTTAATTGCAATTTCTTATCTCTATTAGTGGTTCATATGCAATTCATCTGTGTCTTCAACACAGGATTTTTCATGTACATCTCTGACGTAGAAACTATTTGTGTAAAGAATGTTACATCGTTGTACTTTAACCAAGGAAACTGCATCAATAATAGTAACACACCCATCAATTCACAAATGTGAATGGGAGTCAGCCATGCCAGACATATGCTACAATAACAGCTAAACCCCATGCACATTGTCAAACGATACCCAATTATTTCAAGTGCCCATTGCATTGAGGTGAAAAACCCAAAAATCTCTAATTTTCCTATCATGGTCTTTTGTTATCAGCTCAGAAAAGCAATGGTTCTTCTGAATGTATCATGTTCACCTGCAGAATTAGCACAAATAGCAGAACACAAAACATCAGAATTTTCATGAAATTTTAAAATTTTATTCTGTTATGATGATCTCTTTTGATTATATTGTTAACATGAGCCATTAGTATGGCTTCTTTTGGTCTGGTATTCTTTAATGTAAATTATATAATTTTTTTAAACAAAGTGAACAACAATGAAATAAATACTTGTGCTAATTACTTAAGGTACCAGTGGGAATGATTATTAACTTACAAAGTGTGTTTCCCAGAGGATTGAATGCACTGAGTAATTCAAGTGGAGATAAACTTATTTGCAATATGATATTCAAACTGGGTGGCGATGTACTGAAGGGAAAATTTGAAGCTTGCGTCTAATTTGATCACAACATGGGCCACAGGTTCAAAGTAGTGAAAAGCAAATTTTGGACTAATTTCTGCTTGAAGTAGAACTTTATAATGGCTGAGGAAACAGTTGGATGCTGTGATAGTAGGGTCACAGGGCATTGTGGATGGATGAGTTAAATTGAACTGAATGGCCTTCTTCATCCCTATCTCTCTTGCTACTCACAGAAAGGTATCTTGAGTAGGTGACCTTGAATTGCATGAAAACACTAGGTGGCATTAACTGCATAGTATAGAAATGAATGGAGGAAACACTGAAAGGCTCTGAATGCACTGTATAGAAAATGCATTCAGAACCTTTAAGTAGCATTGCAGTGACTGGAAAAACACTGCCATGCTTTGATCAAATGAGATTGGCAGCAATACACGGAAATCGATTGACATGTTATGATCAAGTGGCACTGTGAAAATAATGTAAGCATTGTGTAGCGAACCATTAAGATACTGTGGATGAGGAGGAGACTTTGTGAATTTATAGCATTAATTGAAATGCTTGCAGGTGCAGCACTCTGAGGTAAGAAAAAGAAACAACTTTTCTTCAGAATAAAGTATTATTAGAAATACATTGCCTCTGAAAATTTTAAAAAGTCAATATTTCAGGATTGTTCATCAAATATTTCACAACACAAATCTCTCTCACTGTTTTTTCCTGAAATAAATTTTATTCATAAAATTTTAAAAGTGTAATATATGTAAGAACATTTGAAGCTCACTTCTGTCTGGAAGGACAACAGCAGCAGATACACGGGAATACTACCCCCTGCACGTTCCCCTCCAAGCCACTGATTATCCTGACTTGGAAATATAGTGCCATTCCTTCAGCATCACTGGGTCAAAATCCTGGAATTCCCTCCCCAAGAGCATCATGGGTCTTCCTACAGCACATGTACTGCAGTGATTCAAGAAGGCAGTTGACTGCCATTTTCTCAAGGGCAACTAGGGATATGCAATAAATGCTGGTCCAGTCAGCCACACCCATATCCAATGAGTAAATCGTTGGTAGTTGACATTACACTAGGTGCAAAACTAAATTAGTATCATCAAATGCAGTACCTTATTCATTATATTCACAAATACAATATTGGGAGTTGAGAAAAACACTTGCTTCAGTTAGAGTCATCCCCTTGCACAAAGGAAGACAGATGTTGAAGGTCAATCATCTTAATTCTAGAACATTTCTGCAGGAGTTCCTCAGGATAGTGCCCACACCCAAGCATCCTCAGCTGCGTCATCAGAGCATTCCCTCTGTCATACGGTCAGAGATGGGGATGTTTGTTGATGACTGCACAATGTTCAGCATAAAATGTAACTCCTCGGTTACTGAAGCAGTCTTTGTCTGTATACATGAAGACCTGGACAACAAGCTTGCACAAATATGTGGCAAGGGATATTTGCACCACACAAGTCCAGCCAATCATTTCAACAACACAGAATCTAAGCCATCACCTTTCCAATGGTAGTACCATCACTCGATCCCCCATTATCAACATCCTGGGGGTTACCATTAAGCAGAATGTAAACTGGACCAGCTATGTAAATACAATGGCTACAAGAACAGGTCAGAGCTATGAATTCTGTGGTGAGTTACTCACTTCCTGACTCCAGATGCCAGTCCACCAGGCACGAGTCAGGAATATGATGGAATATTGTCTACTTTCTTGAAATTGTGCTCTCCTGATTTCCCTCTTAAGAATACTCCTACTTCCTTGATACTCTTCTAAGGATTCACTCGATCTATACCTGACATATGCTTCCTTCTTTTTCTTAACCAAACCCTCAACTTCTTTAGTCATCCAGCATTCCCTATACCTACCAGCCTTCCCTTTCACCCTGACAGGAATATACTTTCTCTGGATTCTCGTTATCTCATTTCTGAAGGCTTCCCATTTCCCAGCTGTCCCATTACCTGCGAACATCTGCCTCCAATCAGCTTTCTAAAGTTCTTGCCTAATATTGTCAAAATTGGCCTTTCTCCAATTTAGAACTCAACTTTTAGATCTGGTCTATCCTTTTCCATCACTATTTTAAAATTAATAGAATTATGGTCGCTAGCCCCAAAGTGCTCCCCCACTGACACCTCAGTCACCTGCCCTGCCTTATTTCCTAAGAGTAGGTCAAGTTTTGCACTTTCTCTAATAGGTACATCCACATACTGAATCAGAAAATTGTCTTGTACACACTAAAGAAACTCCTCTCCATCTAAACCTTTAACACTATGGCAGTCCCAGTCGATGTTTGGAAAGTTAAAATCGCCATCGATCATATACTGTTGCTGTTGCAAATTCCTCATTGCTTCTATCTGTCTCTCCAACCGATCCACAACATCTGATAAGATTCGCATCCACCAGCATTTATGGCAGATATAATCCGCAATAACCCTTAAACTCTCTTTAAACTCCCACATCTGACAAGAAGTATATATCACTGCAAAGGCCATTTTTGCTCCTTCACAATCTACAGACCCAGAAAATATTTGGGTGTACTTTGGGATATTTTTGGTTTTTTTTTAAGGAGAAATTGAGGATGATAAGGTAGGTAGGGGTGATCAGGAGTATCTCATGGTATATGAGAGGTACTTTTTGGGAGTATGTTTTTGAGGGTTTGGGGTATATTTGGGTTTTTTGAGGAGATAATGTGTGTATTTAAAGGAATACTTGGAGTAGATTGGGGTTATTTAAGGATATAAAGAGTAAATTTATTTCTGGGGATAATCAAAGGTATATTTGCAGGGTGTATATTCATGGGGTATATTCAGGTATTTTCTGTGGGTAAATTTATTTCTGAGGAATATATTTATTTTTGGGAGCATTTAAGGGTAGATTGGAGTATATTTATTTATGGGGATATATAGGTATATGTTTGGGGGTATATTGGAGGTATTTATTTTGAGGGCATTTAAGGGCATAATGGGGAGAATATTATGGATGTATATATTTCTGGGGGTATGTGGATATATATTTTTAAAGGATATATTGGGATATTTTACAAGGTGACCAAATAGGTGGATGATGGTAAAGCTGTTGAGGTGGTGTATATGGATTTCAGTAAAGTTCCCCAAAGTAGGCTATTGCAAAAAATATGGATGTTCCTTCTAGCAGATTTAGCAGTTTGAATCAGGAATTGGCTAGCTGAAAGAAGACAGAGAGTGGTGGTTGATGGGAAATGTTCATCCTGGAGTTCAGTTCCTAGTGATGTGCCACAAGGATCTTTTTTGGGTCCACTGCTGTTTGTCATTTTTATAAATGACCTAGGTAGGGCCGAGAAGGATGGGTTTATAAATCTGTGGATGACACGAAGGTCAGTGGAGTTGTGAATAGTGCCGAAAGATGTTGCAGGTTACAGAGGGACATAGATAAGCTGCAGAGCTGGGCTGAGACGTGGCAAATGGAGTTTAATGTGGAAAATTGTGAAGTGATTCACTTTGGAAGGACTAACAGGAATCAAGAGTACTGGGCTAATAGTAAGATTCTTGGTAGTGTGGATGAGCAGAGAGATCTCGGTGTTCATGTACATAGATTCCTGATAGTTGCCACCCAGGTTTAATAGAATTGTTAAGAAGGCATATGGTGTGTTAGCTTTTATTGGTAAAGGGATTGAGTTTTGGAGCCATGAGGCCATGTTGCAGCTGTACAAAACTCTGATGCGGCTGCACTTGGAGTATTGCGTATGGTTCTGGTCACCGCATTATAGGAAGGATGTGGAAGCTTTGGAAAGGGTTCAGAGGAGATTTACCAGGATGTTGCTTGGTATTGAGGGAAGGTCTTATGAGGAAAGGCTGAGAGACTTGAGGTTGTTTTTTGTTAGAAAGAAGAAGATTGAGAAGTTATTTAATAGACATACAAGATGATCAGAGGATTGGATTGGGTGGACAGTGAGAGTCCTTTTCCTTGGATGGTGATGGCTAGCAGGAGGGCTCATAACTTTAAATTGAGGGGTGATAGACATAGGACAGTGGTCAGAGGTAGTTTCTTTACACTGAGAGTCATACGGTGTGGAAGGCCCTGCGAAAATAGTAGACTCGCCAGCTTTAAGGGCATTTAAATGGTCATTGAATAAACACATGGATGATAATGGAATAGTGTAGGATAGATGGGCTTCAGATTGCTTTCACAGGATGGCGCAACATCGAGGGCCGAAGGGCCTGTACTGCACTGTAATGTTCTATTTTTTTTACCAGATATTTATTTATTTTTATGGTATATTAAAGGATAAGTCTTTTCCCAGAGGTTATTTCAGGGTATGTTAAGGGATAATTTATTTCCGGGGGCTATTTATTTATTTTTAGAAGGAACAAAGAACAAAGAAAATTTACAGCCCAGGAACAGGCGCTTTGACCTTCCAAGCCTGAGCCGATCTAAATCCACTGTCTAAACCTGTTGCCCAATTCCTAAGCATCTGTATCCCTCTGCTCCCCATCTATTCATGCAACTGTCCAAACGCATCTTAAATGAATCTAATGTGCCTGCCTCTACTACGTCTGCTGGCAACGCATTCCAGGCACCTACCACCCTCTGTGTAAAGTACTTGCTGTGTGTATCCCTCTTAAACATTTCACCTCTCACCTTGAAAGTTTGACCTCTCATTATTGAATCCTTCACCCTATGAAAAAGCTTGTCTCTATCCACCCTGTCTATACCCTTCATGATTTTGTAAACTACAATCAGGTCCCCCCCTCAATCTCCTTTTTTCTAATGAAAACAATCCTAACCTATTCAACCTCTCTTCATAGCTAGCATCTTCCATACCAGGCAACAACCTTGTAAACCTCTCCAAAACATCCACATCCTTTTGGTAATGTGGCGACCAGAACCGTACACAGTATTCTAAATGCGGTGAACCAATGTCTTGTACAATTTTAACATGACCTGCCAGCTCTTATACTCAATACCCCGTCCTATGAAGGCAAGCATACCATATGCCTTCTTGACCACTCTATCCATCTGTGCAGCAACCTTCATGGTACAATGGATCTGCACTCCCAGATCTCTCTGCTCATCAACTTTTCCCAAGGCTCTTCCAATTAGTGTATAATTCACTCTAGAATTAAACTTCCCAAAATACATCTCATATTTGCCTGGATTGAACTCCATCTGCCACTTCTCAACTCTCCAGTCTATCTATATTCTCCTGTATTCTCTGACAGTCCCTTATGCTTTCTGCTACTCCACCAATCTTTGTGTCATCTGCAAACTTGTTGATCATACCCACAGTGGCCTCTTCCAGATCATTTATGTATATCACAAACAACAGTGGCCCCAACACTGACCCCTGTGGAACACTACTGGTCACCTTTCTCCATTTCGAGAAACTCTCTTCAACTACTACTCTCTGTCTCCTGTTGCTCAACCAGTTCTTTACCCACCTAGCTAGAACACCTTGCACACTATGTGACTTCACTTTCTCCAATAGTTTTCTATGGGGAACCTTATCAAACACTTTACTAAAGTCCATGCATATGACATCTACAGCCCTTCCTTCATCTATCAACTTGGTCACTTCCTCAAAGAACTCCATTAAGTTGGTAAGGCACGATCTCTCCCGCACAAAACCATGTTGCCTATCACTGATAAGCCCATTCTTTTCCAAATATAAATAGATTTTATCCCTCAGTACCTTCTCCAGCAACTTTCCCACCACTGACGTCAGGCTCACTGGTCTGTACTTACCCGAAATATCCCTACTACCCTTCTTGTACAGGGGGACAACATGAGCAACTCTCCAGCCCTCCGACACCTCACCTGTATTTAAGTATGCGACAAAGATATCTGTCAGGGCCCCAGCTATTTCCACTCTCACCTCCCTCAGCAACCTGGGATAGATCCCATCCTGGGGATGTGTCCACCTTAATAACCTCTAGCCTACCAACACATCTTCCCTATTTATGTCAACATGATCCAGAGTTATCAAACTTCTATCTCTAATCTCAACATTCATTGTGTCCCTCTCCTCAGTGAACACTGATGCAAAGTAATCATTCAGAATCTCACCCATTCTCTCAGGTTCGACACACAACCTTCCTTCCTTAACCTTTAGTGGACTAATCCTTTCTCTAGTTACCCACTTGCTTCTTATATAAGAATTCTGGATTAGTGGTGCTGGAAAAGCACAGCAGTTCAGGCAGCATCAGAGGAGCAGTAAAATCGACATTTCGGGCAAAAGCCCTTGACCTCTTCATTTCTAACTGCCGTCGGGACATTAACCACCTCAACCTGTCTACCCATCCCCCACTCCAACCTGTCACCCTCACAACGTGCTGCCCTCCCCTCCCTCTGCTCCAATCCCAACCTCACCATCAAGCCAGCAGATAAAGGGGGCGCAGTGGTAGTCTGGCACACTGACCTCTACACCGCTGAAGCCAGATGCCAACTCGAGGACACCTCTTCCTACCAACCCCTTGACCATGACCCCACCCCCCATCACCAAACCATCATCTCCCAGACCATACAGAACTTCATCACCTCAGGAGATCTCCCACCCACAGCTTCCAACCTCATAGTCCGGGAACCCCGCACTGCCCGGTTCTACCTCCTTCCCAAGATCCACAAGCCTGACCACCCTGGCCGACCCATTGTCCTGCATGCTCCTGCCCCACTGAACCCATTTCTACCTACCTCGACTCTGTCCTATCCCCCCTAGTCCAGGAACTCCCCACATACGTTAGAGACACCACCCATGCCCTCCACCTCCTCCAAGACTTCCGTTTCCCCGGCCCCCAACGCCTGATCTTCACCATGGATATCCAGTCCCTCTACATTTCCATCCGCCATGATCAGGGCCTCCAAGCCCTCTGTTTTTTTTTAGATTAGATTAGATTACATTCAGTGTGGAAACAGGCCCTTCGGCCCAACAAGTCCACACCGACCCGCCGAAGCGAACCCACCCATACCCCTACCCCTACATTTTCCCCTTACCTAACACTACGGGCAATTTAGCATGGCCAATTCACCTGGCCCTGCACATCTTTGGACTGTGGGAGGAAACCGGAGCACCCGGAGGAAACCCACGCAGACACGGGGAGAACGTGCAAACTCCACACAGTCAGTCGCCTGAGGCGGGAATTGAACCCGGGTCTCTGGCGCTGCGAGGCAACAGTGCTAACCACTGTGCCACCGTGCCGCCCACTTCCTCTCCCGACATCCCCAACACTACCCTGCCACTGACACTCTCATTCGTTTGGCCGAACTGGTCCTCACCCTTAACAATTTCTCCTTTGAATCCTCCCACTTCCTCCAGACCAAAAGGGTAGCCATGGGCACACGTATGGGCCCCAGCTATGCCTGTCTCTTTGTTGGCTACATAGAACAATCCATCTTCCGTAATTACACCGGCACCACTCCCCACGTCTTCCTCCGCTACGTTGATGACTGCATTGGCGCCACCTCATGCTCCCCCGAGGAGGTTGCGCAATTCATCAATTTCACCAACACATTCCACCCTGACCTTAAATTTATCTGGACCATCTCTGACACCTCCCTCCCCTTCCTGGACCTCTCCATCTCCATTAATGACGACCGACTTGACATCAATATTTTTTACAAACCCACCTCTTCCCACACTACCTCCTGAAAAAATGCCATCCCATATTCCCAATTCCTCCACCTCCGCCATATCTGCTCCCAGGAGGACCAGTTCCACCACAGAACACACCAGATGGCCTCCTTCTTTAGAGACCGCAATTTCCCTTCCCACATGGTTAAAGATGCCCTCCAACATATCTTGTCCACATCCCGCACCTCCGCCCTCAGACCCCACCCCTTCAACTGTAACAAGGACAGAACGCCCCTGGTGCTCACCTTCCACACTACCAACCTTCGCATAAACCAAATC
>NC_057730.1:55023084-55025107 GCF_004010195.1 Chiloscyllium plagiosum | reverse complement strand
AACTGCTGTGCTTTTCCAGCACCACTAATCCAGAATCTGGTTTCCAGCATCTGCAGTCATTGTTTTTACCTTCTTATATAAGAATAAAAGGCTTTGGGATTCTCCTTAATTCTGCTCGTTAAAGCTATTTCATGACCCCTTCTAGCCCACTTGATTCCTTGATTCCTTGATTCCTGAGGAAGGGCCTGTGCCCGAAGCGTCGAATCTCCTGTTCCCTGGATGCTGCCTGACCTGCTGTGCTGTTCCAGCAATAAAGTTTCAACTTTGATCTCCAGCATCTGCAGACCTCACTTTCTCCTTGTAGGCTGGTCCTACTTTCCCAATATTCCTCCAGGGCCCGTTCTGTTCTTAGCTGCCTGGACCTTATGTACGCTTCCCTTTTCCTCTTGGCTGGTCGTACGATTTCTCCTGTCATCCACGGTTCACAAATCTTGCCTTTCCTATCTTTTGCTTTCAGCTGGACATGCCTATCCTGCACTATCTTTAACCTTTCTTTGAAAGCCTCCTACATATCAAATGTGGACTTCCCTTCAAATAGTGTGTCCAATCCACATTTCCCAGCTCCTGCCTAATTTTGATATAATTGGCTTTGGCCCAGTTTACTACTCTTCCTTTTGTGGGTATATTAGGGGCATATTTATTTCTGGGGTGTATATTGGTGTATATTTATTTATACATTTATGGGGTATTTTGGGGGCAATATGCTCCACAGGAATAATTATATCCCAAATAAATATACTCCCAGAAATAATTATACCTAATAAATATAGCCCCCAAAAATAAATATACCCCAAATAAAAATACCCTCAGGGTAAACATAATCCCCAGGAATAAGTATATATTTATTTCTGATGG
The DNA here is from genome assembly GCF_004010195.1 of Chiloscyllium plagiosum. NCBI lineage: Eukaryota > Metazoa > Chordata > Chondrichthyes > Orectolobiformes > Hemiscylliidae > Chiloscyllium > Chiloscyllium plagiosum. The sequence goes on along the minus strand of NC_057730.1, from coordinate 55,024,252 downwards.
TAGATTGAGGCATATGTATTCATGTGGTTATTTATGGCTATATTTCGGCGAATTTATTTATGAGTTTTTTTTACTCATTTGTGGGATGTGGGCATTGCTGGCAGAGCCAGCATTTATTGCTTGTCCCTAGTTGCCCTTGAGAAGGTGGGGGTGAGCTGCCTTTTGGAACCGTTGCAGTCCATGTGCTCAAAGTAGACCCACACTGCCCTTTGGGAGTGAATTCTAAGATTTTGACTCACAGACACTGAAGGAATGATGATGTATTTCCAAGTCAGGATGGTGAGTGGCTTTGAGGGGAACTTGTAGAGGGTGGTGTTCCCATGTATCTGCTGCTTTTGTCCTTCTAGATGGAAGTGGTTGTGGGTTTGGAAGGTGCTGTCTAAAGATTTTTGGTGAATTTCTGCAGTGCATCTTGTATATGGTACACATTGCTGCTACTGAATGTCAGTGGTGGAGGGAGTGGATGCTTGTGGATGTGGTGTCAATCAAGCAGGCTTCTTGGTTTTGGATGGTGTCATGTTCTTGAGTGTTGTTGGAACTGCACTCATCCAGGCAAGTATTCCATCACACTCCTCACTTGTGCCTTGTAGATGGTCAAAAAGCTTTAGGGATTTAGGAGGTGAGTTATTCATTGCATATTTCGAATATCAGACTTGCCTTTGTAGCCATTGTGCTTATGTGGCAAGTTCAGTTGAGTTTCTGGTCAATGGTAACCCCCAGGATGTTGACAGTAATGAAATTCAGTAACGATATCACCATTGAATGTCAAGGAGTAGTGAAGGATTTTTTTTTATTAGAGATGGCCATTACCTAAAATTTGTGTGGTATAAATGTTACTTGCCACTATTTCTGGGGGCTGTATATATACTGAGGGTATACTTGGGGTATATTTATGTCTGGGGTATATTTATTTGGGTATATTTATTTCTGGGGTATATTTATGTCTGGGGTATATTTATTTGGGTATATATATTTCTGGGTTATATTTATTTCTGGGTTATATTTATTTGTGTATATTTATTTCTGGGGTATATTTATTTCTGGGTTATATTTATTTGGGTATTTTTATTTCTGGGGTATATTTATTTCTGGGGTATATTTATTTCTGGGTTATATTTATTTCTGGGGTATATTTATTTGGGTATATTTATTTCTGGGGTATATTTAT
>NC_057730.1:54938303-55015916 GCF_004010195.1 Chiloscyllium plagiosum | reverse complement strand
CCACCCACAAATGCCCCGGGAATCTCTGTGCCTGTCCCCCCCCCCCAGGCTGGGAGTCTGTCTCCCCAGGTTCCTGGATCTCTCAGGAAACCCCGTCCGACAATGTGCCACATGTAAGCTCTGATTTCCAGCCTGTCTCTGTGCTGTGTCCGCACACTACAGCAGCAGCAGCAACAATCTCATAAGAGGCAGCTTCCATCTGAGAAATGGACATGGAATTGAATGAATCACTCCAGTCCTTACTGCCAAACACACACCCACACTGTCAGGGCTAGAATGCTGATGGGAAAGCCTAGAGCTGGAGGGTGGATAGGAAGCAACTTTACCCCTTGGTTGATGGGTTTAAAGGGGATTTGAGGTAAACCTTCTTCACCCAGAGGTCTGCATGCACGGCCTGGGAGAGTAGTTGAGATGGTAACCTCACAAATTTGAGAAAGCATTTGGATGAGCACTTGAAATGCCATAACATTCAACCCTGTCAGTCTAGAGCTGGAAAATGGCACCAATGTAGATTTAGAGTATCTTAGTTGATGCTGACTCAATGCGTTATAAGGCCTCTTCTGTACTGTGAGATGTTATGTTTAAGACCCAAGAAAAACATCCCCCTCTTAGCTAGTGGTTAGTGTTTGGAATTCTCTTTTAGAGAGAGCCACCATGGCTGGATCTTCAATGTATTAAAGGCTGGGTTGATAGATATTTGATCGTTGAGGCAGTCAAAGGTTATTGGGGCAAGGGGCAGGGTGAAAAGTGGGGTTGGTCAGCAATGACCTTTAGTGAATGACAGAGCAAGGTTGGTGGGGGCGGGTGGGTTGATGTGAATGGTCTTGTTGAAATTCGAGGGTGTGGGTGTTGCTAACTAGGCCACAATTTATTGTCTGTCCCTAATTGCCCTTGAACAGGCAGCAGTGGACAACTGCCATCCTTGGGTGTAGGTAATCCAGGTAGGAAGGTTGCGAGATCGTGACCCTGTGACAATGAAGGAATGCTGACATGGTGTGGAACTTTGAAGGGAACTTGCAAGTGTTGGTGTTGCCAAGATCATCTGGCATGGGCGTTCACTGGCTTTGAAGATGCTGTTAAAGGCAGCTTGGCAATTTACAGCAGTGTATCTTGTACATGATGCTCACTGTTATTACTGCGTTATTGATGGAGGGAGTGAATGCTGAAGGGTGCCAGTTCATGGGCTTGATGGTGTTGAGCTTTTCCAATCCAGGCTGTTTGGAGAGTTTTCCATCGACCTCTTGACATGTGCCTTACAGATGGTGGACAGGCTTTTGGGAGTCAGGAAGTGAGTTACTTGGTACAGAGTTCCCAGGCCCTGAGCTGCTGTTGCAGTTGCAGTATTTATATGACTGGTCTTGTTCAGTTTCAAGTCAATGGTAATCCCCCGGGTGTTGATGAGGGAATCTAAAGCTGGTAATGCCACTGAATGTGAGGGGGAAATGTTTGGATTCTAGTTCACTGGAGAAACTTATCACAGGCCTGGGTGATGTCTAGGTCTTGCTGCATGTGGAAATGGTCTGCTTCAGTACCTGATTTTGATTTATTATTGTCATGAGATACAGTGAAAAGTATTGTTTTGTGTGCTTTCCAGACAAATTATACCTTACGTGAATACATAAGAGTAGTAGAACAGAATGCAGAATGTAGTGTTAAAGCTACAAAGAAAATGCAGAAAAAGATCAACTGTATAACAGACTTCTAAGTGGATCTCTGATAACAGCAGGGAAGAAGCAAACAGTGCTGAATGTTGCACAATTATTTGAAATACGTCTGATCTTATAATGGAGGAAAGGTCATTGAAGTGGCTGAAGTTAGTTCACTGGCTGGATGTGCTGCTCTGTAGACCTCTGATCTGATCGCATAGTTGTGCTTTTGGGTTGACAGCTCATTTTCAGGTGTGTTTGGGTCTACAACTCACATGCCTGTCTTCATTAAATTGAGCTCTGTCCCCTGGCTTGACATAGTAATAGAGTGAGGGTTATAGAATCATGGAGATGTACTGGACCAGGAGGTTGCAGGAGTGCAATTCTTCTGGTGCTGCTGGCCCACAGTGCCTCTTGGGTACCCAGTTGGAGTTGCTTGATCTGTTTGAAGTCTACATCATTTAGCATGGTGTTAGTGCCACACAACACCATGGTGGGCATCCTCTGCGAAGATGGCACTTTGTCTACATGAGAGCTATCTGGTGGTATCTCATACCAGTATTGTCAGGGACTGGCATTTGTGATGGGTAGATTGGTGAGGAGGGCATCAAGTATTTTTTCCCCCTCTTGTTGGGACCCCATTCCCTGCTGCATGTCCAGACTAGGAAATGTGTCCTTTAGGAATTGGCCAGCTCATCACATAGTGATGCCACTGAGGCAAACTTGGGAATGGATATTGAAGGACCCTCCCCTGCAGTCAACTACCACCCCACCCTCCCTAAAAGACAGAAGGTACGTTGTACAACCTTGTCACTCTCAGTCCTTTCTTCAAGTGGTGTTCGACATGGAGGAGCACTGATTCATCAGCGAAGGTGGCTGAGGTGAGTGGAGTTAGTGGGATGTTTGACCTGATGCTGTGAAATTTCATGAGGACCAGAATCAAAGGTGGAGTCGTCCCAGGGCAGCCCCCTTCCCATGTATGTGACTGTGCAGTCACCACTGGGTTGGTCTGATTAATGATTGCAGAGGAGATCCTCATGGTGTCTCGAACGTTGCCTATAATGTCAAGTGTAAGACTGAGTCTGGCTGTTAGACTAGCCTGTGGAAGCACTCCCCCAATCTTGGAACAAGCCTCCAGTTGTTAGTAAAGAGGATTTTGCCAGATTGTCAGGGCTGCGTTTGTCATTGTTATTTCTGTTGACTAGGCTGCTGGGTGGTATGTCCTACTTCAGTCCTTTCTTTAGACTTTGTAGCACTCTGTTGTATCACACAGGTAAAACAACCATTTCAGTCAACAGTTTGGAGTCAACTGTTTTGTTGGTTGGTCTGGACTTCCATGGAGGCCAGATTGGGTAAGGGCAGTAAATTTCCTTCCCTCAGCCATCAGTGAGCCAGGTGGATTTTTGCAGCAATAGTTTGATGGTCACCACTAGTTTAGCTTTCACATTCTGTTTCATTTTTTAAAAATTAAAATCCAGCCATCTGTTGTGGGAGAGTTTGAATCCACATTCCCCAAAACCTGAATTACTTTGTCCAGTGACATTACCACCACACCACAATCTCCTGTTACTTATGGACCTTTCTCTTTATAATATTATCGATGGATTGAACTGTTCAATGGAATGGAATTTGTCCATATTGTGAGACCCTTAGAAATGCCTTAAAATATGAAGCTTTTTAAATTTCTTTTGAAAGAGCACATTGTCACAATAATAAACATGGTACAATGTTGTTTCATATGGTTTGTTGTTTATCAGCAACTGTAGCTTGCAATGCAAGCTTCATTTTGGCATTTACTGGCTTGATTATGTGGAATGAATAAATGTACTTATAATGTTACTCAGACTTTCCAATCTGATCCAGTAATTGGGACAAATTGCTGCACGTCTTTGGTGTGAAATAAAGTTGTGCCAAAGGATCAAACTTGTCCTGAAGAAGGGACTATTCTAGAAGTTGGCCAATGAGAGATGCAGGGCCCCACAAACAGTTATAAAAGATCCTAGGTATGAGGATAAACAGGCTGCCTATGAGCTGACAGGTTTTGTTTCAGATGCTAAGTGGGAAAAGAACATGTGTTCCTCATGTTTTTGAGTGGATTCTGCTCTACCTCCCTGGTTGGGTTAACTGAAGTTGATTCAGGATCATTTGAGTTACGCTTTCTAGATATTAGTATGGACATAAAGATGGCATGGATGTGTAGTTCGGAAATTGGGTTGACTCAGTTAATGGTCTTGTGACTTGGACAGGCTAGGTAAGTGGACGGATGCATGGCAGATGCAGTTTAATGTGGATAAATGTGTGGTTGTCCACTTTGGTGGCAAGAATAGGAAGGCAGATTACTATTTAAATGGAGTCAAGTTAGGTAAATGTGAAGTACAACGAGATCTAGGTGTTCTTGTACATCAGTCAATGAAAGCAAGCATGCAGTTACAGCAGGCAATGAAGAAAGCTAATAGCATGCTGGCCTTCATAACAAGAGGAATTGAGTATAGAAGCAAAGAGGTCCTTCTGCAGTTGTACAGGGCCCTGGTGAGACCGCACCTGGAGTATTGTGTGCAGATTTGGTCTCCAAATTTGAGGAAGGATATTCTGGCTATTGAGGGAGTGCAGCGTAGGTTCACGTGATCAATTCCCGGAATGGTGGGACTATCATATCTTGAAAGATTGGAGCGACTGGGCTTGTATACACTTGAGTTTAGAAGGATAAGAGGGGATCTGATTGAGATTATTAAAGGATTGGACACTCTGGAGGCAGGAAGCATGTTTCTGCTGATAGGTGAGAACAGTATCAGAGGACACAGTTTAAAATTAAGGGGTAGGCCATTTAGAACAGAGTTGAGGAGAAACGTCTTCACCTAGAGAGTGGTGGATATATGGAATGCTCTGCCCCAGAAGGCTGTGGAAGCCAAGTTTCTGGATACTTTGAAGAAAGAGATGGACAGAACTCTTAAAGATAGTGGAATCAAGGCTTATGGGGATAAGGCAGGAGCAGGATACTGATTGTGGATGATCAGCCATGATCAAAATGAATGGTGGTGCTAGTTCGAAGGCCTACTCCTGCACCTATTGTCTATTGTAATATTTTGTGTAATTTGTTTCAATGTTCTGTTTTGGCATTACCACCTCAAATGCAACAGAGGCAAGGTATTTCCTGCACTCAATCATCTCTCACACACAGGCCTAACTCAATCGAAATTCACCATCCACTTGGCCAAATTGTATTTCTCAACTCTTTCACAAGTTCATCCAAACTCTTAGTCGCATCTCTGACTGCATTCATCTATTTTGGCACTTTCAGCTTTGACAGCATTGAACTGCTTCACCCCCAAGCTGTTGAATGAATAACAGAGACAGGAGGGGATGTTACTGCCCCCACATTAATGTAGCTGGTGCACCTTGGCAATTGTTTCTCACCTTGCCCCCCTGCCCCAAGATCAGTCATTGGACCTTCCTCTCCCGCATCTATGCAAGGGTGCAACTTCCATGTGTGTGATGATAATCTCCAAGTGGATCTTGTAAACAACACCGCATTTAACAGCAAGCGATGAATGTGACACCTCTTTGGCTAAATGTTGGGAAAATGTAATTTGATGGAGCAGGTTAAAAATAAACTCTGCTCCCTTTTTATTAATGGCATTGCTTTCCCCACTCACTTGTTCAAACTGAAGCAAACCGCAAAATCCTGGTTAGACTGAGATAAGTGCACCTTAACCTAGATTATTTGTACTCCTATAACACTGTACATGGTTCCTGAAATCCTTATCCACCTTGACTCTCACTTCTACCAATATCCTCCAATCTTTGTGCGTGTCAATTTGCTCAAGACTCAGTTGCTCGTGTTTTGTGCCTCTTGCCTGTTGCTGCTTTTTAAAATTCTCTCCTTCCTGCTCTTTGATACAGCCAGCCTTGTTTCCTGTATCCTATGTTCCATTTTTATATTATTCATCTACATCCCAAGCTTTGCCAAGAATCCTTGGCTGCCTAAACTCTTTAACCAGATTTCAGTCATATCTTGGGACTATTACATCATGAGTCATATGTTCCTATATTCCCTTTGTCTGCCTTTTAATTTGTTTTCTTCTTTATTGTCCCTCTTTTCCTCTCTGTTTCTCCTCCCTGCTGATGGAATAGAAATCTGATGGAAGCTTTCTGTAGCTCAGGTAATGTATGAATGTTTGAATTTTTTCATATTTGAGACTTTTCAGATAAAAGTTTGCCCCATCAGCTTCTCTTCATGTTTTTGAAAAATTTCGAGAGATTCTCCACCCCCATTGCAGCATTTAAAAATAGCTTTATCTCCCTTTCATTTTGACATCATCCTCAGCCTGACCTCGTGGTGAGTCGGTCTTGAGTTTAGTCAGCTGTTTAGTCAGCATCCAGTTTTCTAAATTCTGGGAACATTCGACAAAACTGCAGTTTTTTTTGAAGTGTGCAAATTTCTTCAGGTCTTTTATGTATTCATGCCTGAGAGTCTCATTTCAAAGTTTTTTTTATTAATGTGTATTCTCAAGGTTTGTACAGTTAGAATAGTGATGGTATAATGCAGAGCTTAAAGGACATAATGTGCTAGATTAAATTCCTGGTCTCTGATGTGTTCTTGCTGAGCTGCTTTGACCTAAGTGCTGCCTGGCTAAAGCTGTTGCTCGTGATTGCTAATGTAAGATCTTGCTGGGAAGTCTGGATAAATTGGACTGAGCTTGACTCTGATGCCCTGTCTGTTGAATAGTTGAATGGTGCTTACTGTCTGGTTTCCGCATTCTTTCACCCGTTCGGCTGTGGTATATTTAGAAACTTACTAGAATAAAAACGGAAAGCAAACAAAACTTATTAATAGGGGACAGCATCATGTGAAATATTGTTTACTTGAGGACAAGAAAGGTTTTTTTACTTTGGAATATTCAAGGAGAGCAATTAATGTAGCAGTACATTAGTGTCCCACAAAGTGGGTTACTTATTCATGTTTAAAGCGATGAGTGTTTTATAGTGTCATAGATTCATACAGCATAGAAACAGACCCTTTTGTCCAACCGATGATAATCTCAAACTAAACAACCTGCCTTCTCTTGGCCCATATCACTCCAAACCCTTTTCTATTCATGTACTTATCCAAATGTCTTTTAAGTGTTGTAACTTCACCCACGTCCATCACTTCCTCAGGAAGTTCACTCCACACACAAACCATGTGAACAAAGTTGCCCCTCATGTCTTTTTTCAATCTTTCTCCTCTCACCTTAAAAATATGTTCCCAGTCTTGAAATTCCCCCACCCGAGGGAAAGGACGCCTGCTGTTCACCTTATCTATACCCCTCATGCTTTTATAAACCTCTATAAGGTCACCTGTCAACATCCTATACTTCAGTGAAAAAAGTCCCAGCTTATCCAGCCTCTCCTTATAACTCAAACCCTTCATTTCCAGCAACATCCTGGTAAATCTGTTTTGAACCCTCTCCAGCATAATAACATCCTTCCTATAACTGGGTGACTAGAACTGGACACAGTATTCCAGAAGAGGCCTCACCAATGTCCTGTACGACCTTAACATAACATCCCAACACCTATACTCAACGATCGGAGCAATGATGGAAGCATGCCAAACACCATCTTAGCACCAATCTATATGTGATGCAAATTGATTTTTGAGTTCCTCAGAAAGGTAGAATTGCATTTGGAGGGTGATTCTTGTTCCTCCTTTAGAAAGTTGTGCATTAAAATCTTAAACCTAAATATCGACTCAATCCTGCCAATTGTCCAAAGGCCCCACCCACAAAGTTAGTACTTTTGAGGAATGATGCCCTGCAGGTTATCATGACTGGGTCAGTTCAATCTTTCCATTAGCTTTGTACCATTTGCAACCTTTTTAAGGTAAGGTTCAGAATTGATAGATTACCCCAAAAGAGTGATCAAAACCTTGAGTGATTTAAAGATGGTTAATTAATGAACAACAGCGTAGATAGAATGCAAAGGCTAAATAGATAGAAGCATATAACCTGTACCATGTGGGTGTGGCTTACTGATCCTGGAGGGCCGATAGATGGATGGTGCAGAGTTTTGTTTACCTGTAGCTGTGACAGGACCATTAGACGAAGTAGCTAAAGTATTAGGAAACTCTTTGCTGATCTTTCTGATTATCTGAAGAAGGCAGTGGCCTAATGAGAACTCTTTCCCCCGGTCCAAGTGAGCATTAATATATTTTTATTTCTTGGAGCTGGTTGTTTGCTTTATATTAATTACTTATTTGAGCAGCTCTGGCCAATGAGGTGGGAGAGTTACCCTTCCCTTGCTCATTACTTTAGCTCGAGATCACATTTAGTTTACCTTGTCCTGTGCATCATTATTCGCCTTTCCTCGATGTGTAAAAAATAAGGCCCAAGATGCCATCCTTTGAATGTGAACAAGGAAGCCGACACCAGAAGACGTTGATGTTTCTATGGACTGAGTGTGAGAGTCAAAGTGATTTCTCTGCTGAGATGGCTCGTGCTCTGCCTATCAATTGCATAAGAATTCTGTACCTATTCTGAAAAGTATCAATTATTAAAGGACCCTTTTTTACTCTTGTATCGGCTAAAGTGATGAATTTATCAGTGCACCACTGCCACAGGCTCTGTCAGAAAGATTTACTTCCATTGTGCATTAATCGTACTAAAAGTGATCCAGTAGAATAGCTAGAAACGTTCTTTATTTCAAAGCAAATAAAACATTTTTTAAATGAAGAAAATGCCAGAGTGTGATTATGAAAATGATTTTATACGTTACTTAAGCCACACCAGCATAGCTGTCACCTGATCCTTCAATGCATTATGCCTTTGTTTGCAACAAGAGTGTGACAAAAGAGGGTTTTATTTTTGGGAGCTTGCTAGTGATCAAATTACTGAAGTTGTGTTCATAGTCTTCAATCTTCAAGTTTAAAAGAAAAGGTAACACGCTACAGCATGTTTAGAGCTGTTTGAGATTGCCCCTGGTGTTTAATGCCAGCTACATAATAGCTGTACACCACATGATGTTTGAAGGACTGACTCTGCTAAGCTGGCCTGAGAACGTGAAAATATATTGGCTTTTCACATGACTGCTTGTATCTTTTTAGGCAAATGTTTTTACTGAGTTCTAATAGTGAATGATATATATTACTTTCTGTTTGAATGTAGACAGCAAATTTGCAATTGTTGCAATGGATGATTTGGAAACAATGGCTTTCAAGTCTGTTGAGGACGAAACTGCGTATTGGAAAGATCTTGCTCTAAAATACCAACACTGGTAAGTACCAAACAAGGATATACTGATTAGAACCATGTGTGGCTCAGATCAGTAGCATTTACTGTGAATATTTGCTAATGGAACATTTTGAATATGTAAAGCTATAAGCTGGTGTGTCTCTGTGTAAATTCTGATCACTTTAGCACAAATGTAATGCCCTTCCATATTTGCTTCCTATAACGAATCGTCACTTTAATTTATTTCATAAATGGTTAAGGTACTGACTTTGCAATTGAAATTATTTAACGTAATTTATCAGAGTGTGAAGAGGCCATTCAACTTAAATAGTGTGTGCTGGTGCTTATACTCCAGATTAACCTTCTGCACCACACTTCTTCATCCAATCCCGTCTTCTTTCCATTCTGTTCTCCTCTCTCACTCTCACTTTCTTTCTCTCTCACTCTCTGTCAGTCTCTCTTCCATATTGATTCTTTTGAAAAGGAGATCTCTGTAATTTATCTCCATTTCTCCCTGTGGTTCACATTACACTCTCTGGGTATTACAGTTTCTCTTGATTTCTTTATTGGAATATTAGTGGCTACCTGGTATTTTCAGACCCTAGTTTTGAATTTTCCCCACGTGGTGGCATCATGAACCAAATTTTAAAAATTCAAGACAGTATGCTAGATAATATTTTGTTGACCCCATCATTAGTGCACAGACGACTCGGGAAGAGCTAATTGAGTTCCAGGAAGGGAGCCGTGAACTCGAAGCGGAATTGGAGACTCAGCTTGAGCACGCTGAAAGCAGAAATCGAGACTTGCTGTCAGACAACAATCGTCTCCGTGTGGAACTGGATTTATTTAAGGTACATCAGTGGGAAATGGACACTGCAATGTGTTGTTGAAGTAGCTGCATTATTTACTCTGTGGCAGTACTTATTCCAACAGGAAGGGAGGCTTCTCTGTTTTGATGAATGGAACATCTTAGAGGCTTGGTGCCCATGTTATAGACAATAGGTGCAAGAGTAGGCCATTCTGCCCTTCGAGCCTGCGCCACCATTCGACATGATCATGGCTGATCATCCTTAATTAGTATCCTGTTCCTGCCTTATCTCCATAACCCTTGATTCCACTATCCTTGAGAGCTCTATCCAACTCTTTCTTAAAAGAATCCAGAGACTGGGCCTCCACTGCACTCTGGGGCAGAGCATTCCACACAGCCACCACACTCTGGGTGAAGAAGTTTCTCCTCATCTCTGTCCTAAATAGTCTACCCCGTATTTTTAAGCTGCATCCTCTGGTTCGGCACCCACCCATCAGCGGAAACATGTTTCCTGCCTCCAGCGTGTCCAATCCTTTAATAAACTTATATGTCTCAATCAGATCCCCTCTCAGTCTTCTAAACTCAAGGGTATACAAGTAGCCTTCTTCACTACCTGCTGTACCCTGCATGCTTGCCTTCATTGACTGGTGTACAAGAACACCCAGATCTTTTTGTACTGCCCCTTTACCTAAATTGATTCCATTTAGGTTGTAATCTGCCTTCCTGTTCTTGCCACCAAAGTGGATAACCATACATTTATCCACATTAAACTGCATCTGCCATGCATCTGACCACTCACCTAACTTGTCCAGGTCACCCTGTAATCTCCTAACATCCTCCTCACATTTCACCCTGCCACCCAGCTTAGTATCATCAGCAAATTTGCTAATGTTATTACTAATGCCATCTTCTGTATCATTAACATATATTGTAAAAAGCTGCAGTCCCAGCACTGATCCCTGCGGTACTCCGCTGGTCACTGCCTGCCATTCCAAAATGGAGCTGTTTATCAATACTCTTTGTTTCCTATCAGCCAACCAACTTTCAATCCAAGTTATTACTTTGCCCCCAATACCATGCGCCCTAATTTTACTCACTAACCTCCTATGTGGGACTTTACCAAAAGCTTTCTGAAAGTCCAGGTACACTGCATCTACTGGATCTCCCTCGTCCATCTTCAGAGTTACATCCTCAAAAGATTCCAGAAGATTAGTCAAGCATGATTTCCCCTTCATAAATCCATGCTGACTCTGTCCTATCCTATTACTACTATCCAGATGTGTCGTGATTTCGTCCTTTATAATAGACTCCAGCATCTTTTCCACCACTGAGGTCAGACTAACTGGTCTATAATTTCCTGCTTTCTCTCTCCCACCTTTCTTAAAAAGTGTTGTTCTTGGTTCTTTAATGGATTATGATGCCTGAGGCGAAGTTAGCATGTGCCCATTCCCAATTGCCCTTGAACTGATGACTAGCTGGACCAGTCAGTGAGCCACATTATTGTAGATCTGGAGTCACATGTAGAGCAACTAGGTGAAAGTGAGGACAGCAGATGCTGGAGATTAGAGTGGAGTGTGTGGTGCTGGAAAAGCGCAGCAGGTCAGGCAGCATCTGAGGAGCAGGAGACGAAGGGCTTTTGCCAAAAATGTCGATTCTCCTGTTCCTTGGATGCTGCCTGGCCTGCTGTGCTTTTCCAGCACCATACTCTTGACTCGCATGTAGGTCAGATCAGTTAAGAGGGGCAGATTTCTTTTTCCTAAAGGATGTAGTTTGATAGGTAGCTATACGTTTGTGAGTAAGGCTTTATATTTCATCTTTTGTTAATTACGTTTAAATTCCATGAGCTTGTGGGGTTTGAGGCTGTTTCTGTGGGACAGCAGTTGAAACTTTATTGCTGGAACAACACAGCAGGTCAGGCAGCATCCAGGGCAGGCAGCATCTGTGGGACAGCAGCCTGGCTGTGTAGATTACTATTCCAAGGATATTACAACAATGACAATGCCACTGCCTTAGTTGGATGTAGCTCGGCCCAGTGTTTCACTCAAAATGTCCAAGTATTTTACACTTGATCGTGCAAGTAGTGGATGATGAGTTGCCATGCCTACACTAATGGGCAATGTATCTCTACTGCTAGAGTGTGCCTAAGTCATTACAAACTGGAACTACATTGGAATGGTGATTTTGTCTGTTTACTTCATAACTGTTTATAAACTGCTGATGGGGAGAACCCTTATTATTTGCTTCTGAAAGGTTTAGTGACCCCCTGTGCCAAAATTCTGTTTGGTACTGGGGCAGTTACCAGGCAGTGGGCCCTTTTTTATGTTTGCAGAAAATTTGCGCACAATTGAAGACGTTAAATGCTTAGATTTTTTTTCCTCCCTCCTCATCCTTCAGTTTTATCTTCTAAACACTGCATAGTGGTAGCATTGTCTGGCCAGGGAAAGAGATCATAGCAACTGTAATGCATTCAATTTAGCTTGGTGGGATTGTACCCAGTTTATACGGGCTAGCTGCCCATTCACACTGGCATAACATCCACCTCTGCAGTGGGTTTATTTTGTGGCAATGCTGTTTTGGCACAAGTTCAGGTTTTAATGATATTTTGAATTATTTTGTTACTGTCGATGGGTTGAAGTGTATCCAATCACTTATAAATTAGAATATTAAATTATAATATGAATATAATTTCTGATTTCACTGTTCTAAGTGTTAACTTGGAATGTTAAATGTACCTATTTGAATGGTGAGCCTGCTTAGTTTCTTGTTTTAATTTGTAGACCCTTTCTGAGGTATGCTTTATCTAAAATCCTGAAAGACACTTTGTGGTAACCTTGCAAACTTTTGCTAAATTAATTAATCAGCTTAAAAGAGTATCCTTTTCTAAAGCAGGCCATGTAGGCTTGCTTTCTTTATGAAGACTGAGTGCAAACAAGTGTCTGAGGAAACAGGCAATCCATTGTTTGAATCTGCTGCTGAGCTGTCAGCTGGGAGCATGTTTGTGCTCTTCAGGGACACTCAATTTCCAAGTCAGAGTGATTGGGACCAATTTTTTTTTTGTTGGAATTAAACAAATTCTCCGTGAGAACGGCAAAAAGTCTAAATTGCATTTGACATCTGGAAGCTGTATACTGTAACTAACTGTATTGCAAGTAGGCTATCTGATACTTTCATTTGTTTAATTGAACTGTGAGAAACATTCCATTACTACAGTATAATGCCTCTCTGGCTAATATCTGGGGGTTGGGGGGGTTACTTTGAACAGTATTTATCTCTATGATGCATTACAAGTAGTAATTTGTGTGATAGTAGTGGAGCAGTGAGAGTTGATACAATTTGAGAAAATTTCTGCGTGGTGTGTTGCATAATACTTGTTTTCTTCCTGTTGCATTTTGGCGATGTGTTACATATGCTTTGTGGTGGCATGACCATTTGAATGAAGGGATTCGGGTGTCTGTATGTGTTGAACCAGCATAAGAGAGGAAATAGACTATGATGGTGCAGCTTTCTGATTATAGTCTACCATACTTGATGGAAAATTAGTTTTTAAAAATTTTCTTTTAGCCAATGCCGTACTGATTCCCTGATCTTTTAAATCTCTGTCTAATTTAAACATCGCTTGCTACAGTGGACATGTTTGGGAAATGCATTCGTGGAAATGTGCATCCTCTGATGTGGCAAACCAAGTTTAAAAATATTCTTCGCTGAGTTTGATTATTTTAGCCATTTAATGGGGAAAATAGGAATGACCCAGAGTAGGTAGATTTGAGATTGTGTTTTTTTAAAAATGGAATTTATGCTTTGGATTCCATGTCTGTTGTGACACGTAAACAGCAGCAAATCCCACACCCACCCGCTTACCACCCCTCAAAAAGTTTAAAATTCCAGGCTTATTTTTTGAAATGCTTCTCTGCTGGTTACTTGCAGTCCCAGCATAGACATTGCCTTGTTTGTATTGTATGGTGATCTTATAGCTGACATAATGACCATAAAACAATGGTGCATTGCGATTTGCAACCATTTACCTTTGTGCTACTAAATTTCAACTGTCTGGGAAAATCCCATATGAGCCAGCTGTATTAAAATGAGTTTGTTTCTGTAAAGGTCGTCAGGAACATTTCAGTTTCTCAGCATGCCAATATTTGACTTTACTTGGTGTTTACTTCAGAGGCACTGCTACTGTGAGATGGGCTTGAAAGCCACCTGTCCTAATATCCCTTTCCTGTGAACTTAGAAAATTTAATCTATCAAAGTGCAAGTTGGTGTTCTGTCTTTCCTAACCAGCCACCACCTCACCCTGCCCACCTGAAAAAGCAAGATCCTCAATAAATGGAATGCTATCCTTAAAATTGGATGTCAATAAAAAACTATGATGCGTTATAATTGTGTAGATATTGGGTGAATTGCAGTCTTGATATTTTGTTAACTATTGGAGTCTGTATTTTGCGTTGATAGATTTGTGGCTTTGGTGTGCTAAGAAGGTTAGAGCTAAAGGAAGGGGGTGAGGTTGCAGTAATGAGCTCCTCGTGTGTAAAACCTCTCTTCAGTTTCGCAACCTTGAAGCACATCCTTGTGCCAGTATACAATATCCGTCAGTCTACCTTCTTATAACAATCCTGCACAGATCATTTACTTTCTGGATGGGATGGGGAAAGAGAATGTGGAAGATGCCAACTAATTTGTCTTTTGATGTTTCACGTAGTGGAATAACATTTGTGAGCACCACTGTTGAAATCAGAATGTTTGTAGTTAAACCTGCAAGTGGGATGGTAAGTGAGGTGTTTGATGATTGAGCTGAAAGTGCTGTGGTTGAAGGGAAGAGGAGCTGTCTCCAGTGTTACACTATATATCTGTCTCAGCCAGTGGAATATAAAAGAAAGATTTATAATACCAAAATAGTAATGGTTTGGAAACAGAATTTTGGAAGGTGTAAAGGGACCAATGAACGAACCTTGTACAAGGCAAGGCTGCGATTTATGGTGGTGCATTACAGTCCGTTAGTGCTAAAGGGTAACGAAGCTCTGAAACTGCCCTAATTCCAGTCTGTAATAACCCCACTGCCTTCGAGGAAATGATGAATCAGTGAATATTTCAGCAATCGAGCAGGGAAGCATTGTTAATGCCATTATTTAGAGTCCCAACTCACTGTGGGATTAATACTGAAGGGAACAAGGATAGTTTGAGGCATTGAATATAGAAATTACAGGAAAAGGTCAGCAGGTCTGGCAGTATCTATGGAGAGAAATCAGTTAACATTTCAGGTCGAATAACCCTTCCTCAGACCTGAAAAGTTAATTGATTTCTCTCCACAGATGCTGCCAGACCTGCTGAGTTTTTCCCAACAATTTCTATTTTTGTCTCTGATTTACAGCATCTGCAGTTTTTCTGGTTTTGAGTTTGAGGCCTCAGTTGGGCCATCTGTTTGCAGCCAATTGAAGATTAAACTGTGTGTTTCCCTTCAGAGGGTGCTATCAAGAGAATTGATTGAGATGGGACACAATGGCCATTTTGTGATGGAAATTGAGTCAGGTTGTGACAGAATGTTCTGGACTTCTGGCAGTTGTCATTAGGCAAGTCGGACTCTGGAATTGTCCTGATTGGGGTACATGTCTACTCTACCTGTCTGGTTCATAGTAATTAATCTGCCTGAGTTAATGTAATGACAAACAAGTTATTGTGATATAATAAACTGAGTATTGTTATCTAAGACAGGAGCCTCTTCTGTTGAGACTTGCTTGTGGTCTGCCTTCCACTGTAATCACCCTTCGGCATTTGGTACAATTACCCAGTTAACCGTAGGCGATTATTGGAGGGCTGGTTCACCCTAACATCAAGTCACCAGTGGCTGGTTCTCATGCATCTTGTTGAGAAAGCATCTGGAACATATCTGGTAGGTGGTGGGACACTCCTGTGATTAACTGACATTGGAAATATTGGGAAGTGGGCAAGTGGAAAAGAAATCCAAAAGTACATCCCTGTCAGGATTATAGTAATTTTAACATGAACATTCTTTCAGTAAGTACAGCATATCATTACTTCTATTCCTACCTCAGTGTATTCACCTCAGAACGTTTGAACACCTCTCAAAATTTCAAAGTAACCATGAGCAATCCCATGACTGACCTAATATTTCATGAGTTATCTAATGTAATTTGTAAGATTACTGGGTACAAGGTATCTTATTTCTGGAAGTGTAGAAAGCGGGTTCAATATCTTTTATTCTTTCACCAGAAGTGAAAGACCATGTGTTGTCCATCCTGTAATTGTTCCACAAGGTGGTGGTGAGCTGCCTTCATGAGCCAGAGTGGTCCATGTCCCATGGATTGACCCACAATGCACTGAGGGAAGGAATTCCAGGATTCTGACCCAGTGACAGTGAAGGAATTGTAATATATTTCCAAGAAGGATGGTGAGTGGCTTTGAGGGGGACTTGCAGGGTGTGGTTTTCCCATGCAGCTGCTGTCTTCTGCATCCCTCAATTTTTCTGGAAAGGCTGTCATCAAATGTCTGACCAGGTGAACCCTCCTTCAGTGCCCATATTCACTAGGATCTTACCTTGAGTGTTTTGAAATAAATGCATCCAACAGTGGTTGTTGAAAATGTAACTACACTTTTTTTGAACCTCTCTACGGTTCTGTGTTTGAGCTCAGCTGCAGCATTAAGAGGAAGCCACAAAATTACACTGTGGTAGCTGTAACCTTGACCTGGTTTTCTGTATGCTATTTCGGAACCAGTTACAGAAGAGCATCCGGAAGATCTGCACTGGTGGGAATGGGGCTGGTGGCAGGATGGGATGTGGAATTGGAAGCTTTTGAGAAAGGGAGGCTTGGATGTGACAATATTTGAAATATTTGCATAAGTTAAGAGTCTTTTTCTGGGCAGATGATGTACTGTTTAACAGCTAGTTTGAGACTAACTGCTTTCAGTAACTGCTCTCACTAAGTTCTGTTTTGTTATCAGCTTTAGGGTGCTTTAAGAAAACATATTCTTCAAAAAATCTATTCTAAGTGTAATCAACTGAGTATTGTAAAATCCTCTTGCCCTGACCATACTGTGCTAATTGGTATCTGCTGGGTGAAGGCTTGGGGAACTTGGCCATGGTTCCCTGTCTGTCTGCAGGGAATTCTCATTCCCAGCAGGAACAGAGGGGGAGGGGAGTGCTGTTGTGGATAAGGAATTTAATTAATTGAAGCATAACTTTCAGCAATAAGTGTTGAACAGCAATGAGCTGAAACTCAATGTAAATGAGTATTATGCAGTTTACCTTCCCTCATCAGGCAAGTGGAGAGTATTCTATCAGACTCTTGAATTAACCTCCTGAGGAGATGGTGGTCTAGTGGTATTATCACTGGACTGTTAATTCAGAAATTCACAATTCTGGCTTTGATACCGTCATTAAAAATGGTAGAATAAAAGAAATCTGGATTTAAAGGTCTAATGATGACCATGAATTCATTGTTGATTGTTGGAAAAACCCATCTGGTTCACTAATGTCCTTTAGGGAAAGAAACTGCCATCCTTATCTTGTCTGGCCCACATGTGACTCCAGACCCACGGCAATGGGGTTGACTCTTAACTGCTCCCTGGGATGGTGAAAAAAATGCTGGCCTAGCCAGCGACACCTTCATCCTGAGAATGAAAAATAAAGAATGGCTGTGACTTGTAGATGGTGGATAGGCTTTGACAAGAAGTGACTTGCTGTAGAACTCCCAGCCTCTGATCTGCTGATCAGTGTCTGCACAGTGCACCTTCTGTGATGTTGCCAGTGGGTATTCATTGATGACAATACCATTGAATGTTATGAGGGGATGGTTAGATTCTCTTGTTGGAGAAGGTCATTGCCTGGCACTTTTGTGGTATAATATTTCCCACTTGTCAGCCTGAGCCTGGGTGTAGTCCAGATTTTGTTGCATTTGGACTGGGGTTGCTTCAGTATTTAAGGAGCTGTAAATGAACATCAGCGAATATCCCACTTCTAACCTGGTGACAGAAGGAGAATCATTGAAGCATCTGAAGGTGGTTGGGCCAAGGACACTACCCTGAGGAATTCCCATTGTGATGTCCTTGGATTGAGAGGAATGGCTTCCAACAAACAGACTCCGCTTCCTTTTGTATGACACAATGCTTGGAGAGATCCCTCCTGATTTCCATTGATCCTGGATATCTGTTATCTGCTGCCTTGATGTTCGAAACTGTCGCTCTCTACTCCCCTCTCGAGTTCAGTTTAGGAAGAGCTAATCAGTCTAATCTCACTTTCTAACACTTAGTCTGTATCCCTGGAGGCTACAGGCTGCTGACACCTTTTCAGATAGATGATCAGTTGAGGCTTTCTCTATTTAGCCTTTTTTTAAAATTTCAGGCAATGTTTTTCACTATCCTTCGGTTAAAATATGTCCCCTTCAATCATTTTACCAATACTCTCTCTTAGTTACTGACCCCTCTGATAATGAAAATAAATCCTCCCCAATCCATTGTCTCCAGGCCCTCACAATCTTGTGAACCTGAATCAAATCTCCCCCCTGTTTCCTCAGTTCTCAATAGGACAGCCCTGACTACCTAATCTTCCCTTTTGGCAAGCTGCAATTTTCCAGTGCTGCCAATGTCCTCAGAAATGGTTTTTGTACTGTTTTGGGTGCCTTTTTACCCTTCCTGAATTGGAATGACCAGAGTTGCAAACGATACTTGTGTTGTGGCCTAACATAGAAGAATACAGCGCAGTACAGGCCCTTTGGCCCTCGATGTTGCGCCGATCCAAGCCCACCTAACCTACACTAGCCCACTATCCTCCATATGCCTATCCAATGCCCGCTTAAATGCCCATAAAGAGGGAGAGTCCACCACTGCTACTGGCAGGGCATTCCATGAACTCACAACTCGCTGAGTAAAGAACCTACCCCTAACATCTGTCCTATACCTACCACCCCTTAATTTAAAGCTATGCCCCCTCGTAATAGCTGACTCCATATGTGGAAAAAGGTTCTCACGGTCAACTCTATCTAAACCCCTAATCATCTTGTACACCTCTATCAAGTCACCCCTAAACCTTCTTTTCTCCAATGAAAACAACCCCAAACCTACTCTGTTAACAGTTTGACTAACTTTCCTGCTCTTTTACATTCAATACCTGTTAATCACGGAATATGTTCAATTTGTCTTAACAACCCAAGTCCCTCACTTCCTCTCTCTATCCTCTGGATCCTCTCAATTATTGTGTATGCCTTTGACTTGTTGGGTCTTCCCAAATGCATCTTATGCTTCTCCGGGTTGGATTCCGTTTACCACTTTCTTGTCCACCTGACCGATGCAAATTGTTTACATTTGTTGTTCACAGCAGTTGGCCAAGATTGTTCCTATTTAAACAGCTTTAGGGAAGGTAAACTGCACAATACGCAATGTAAATGAGGAATTTTTGCTTGCCTTTTGGATGTCCTGGGGATTGATGGTTGAAGGATTTAGCTTTCAGAATTATTGGTGAGCATTGTTTGCTGTGATTCCAATGGTTTGAACTCTCTTCACTTCAGTGCATATTAGTCTTCTATATACTGCCTAAAACAACAATGTTAAAATGTCATAGTCACAGAGCACATTCAGACTCTTCAGCCCACATTATCCAAGCCAACCAGCTGTCCTAAACTGAGCAAGTCTGTTTGCCTGTGCTTGGCTCATATCCCTTTAGTTTTGCCTACCCATTTACCTGTCCAAATGTCTTTTAAATGTTGTAACTGTGCATGCCTTTACTATTTCCTCTGGCAGCTCATTCTACATGTGGACCATTCTCTACGTGAAAAAGGTGCCCCTCGAGTGCCTTTAAAATCTTTTCCCTCACCTTAAAACTATACCATCTAGTTTTGAACTCCCCTATCCGAGGGAAAATACCTTTGCTATTTACCTTATCAATGCCTCATGATTTTATAAAAGTATAAGGTCACCGCCTTAACCTCCTGTACTCCAGGGGAAAAAAATCCCAGCCTCTCCTTATAACTCAAACCCCCCAGTCACAGAAACATCCTCGTAAATCTTTTCTGCACCCTTTCCAACAATTGTAATAGAGTCATCGAGATGCACAGCACGGAAACAGACCCTTCGGTCCAACTCATCCATGCTGACCAGATATCCTAAATTAATCTAGTCTCATTTGCTAGCACTTGGCCCATATCCCTCTAAACCCTTCCTACTCATATACCCATTCAGATGCCTTTTAAATGTAATTGTACCAGCCTCCATCATTTGGGTTAAATACCAAAGAGAAGTTTTGCAAACCAGGTTGAAGTTAATTCACTCTTCATCATTGAAGGAAGAAGTTGATTCTGAGGTTCATTCTCTGTCCTTAATGAACTGCTTGGTAAATCATGAGGTTTGAAGCAAAATCATCCCCCTGTTCCAGCCAGGGGGTAGGCTTGATCAAGCAACTGCTTTTTTGTTTAAAAGTGTGGCGCTGGAAAAAGCACAGCAGGTCAGGCAACATCTGAGGAGCAGGAGAGTCATCAGGACCCTGCCCGATACGTTGACTCTCCTGCTCCTCGGATGCTGTCTGACTTGATGCGCTTTTGCCAGTGCCACACTTTGTCAACTGCAGTCCTCACTATCTCCTCGTAATTGCTCTTTCTTTTTGCCAGTTATATCAATTTAATTTTAATTAGTTTGTTAGGGATGTTATGATCTTAGTCTGGACCAGGTGGAACTTGAACCCAAGGTAGGGGTGCCACCATTATGTCACAAATGTGCCCGTGTAAATATTGTAAGTTTGTAAAATGTACAACTCTCGCTCCAATCCAGTGGATTTATGGCACTGAGTATTGTTACTCTGTGTTGCTGCATCACTTAATTTGCATTTCTTTCTTACAAGAAGAGATTGTGGGTGTGATCCTATGGTAGCAGTTATCTGAACCTTGATCCAAATGATTACCTTTTGGTTGGGTGGTGAATATTGGCGACATTTTCCTGCAGCATCCTTGCTATCTCTGCAAAAGGGAAGATGGTGGAAATTGTATGTTTGGGCTGGAAGTGGATCTGCTCTCTGCCTATACTGTGAAACCCATCTTCAGTTCAACTCCTAATTCAATCTGATTGTGACATTGAATTTTCAGGAGAAGTTAGAGGAGCACCATTCCGAGAATTATAAACGGATTACTATGCTGCAGGATGAGCTTGCTGAGACCACAGCGATTAAAGACCAGCTGCAGAAATATATCAGAGAACTAGAACAAGCAAATGATGACTTGGAACGTGCTAAAAGGTATAGTATTACTTAGAAATTTCAATAGTACAGTACAACGCAGTGAGCAAAAGCAAGCAGCTGAGAGAGGAATGCAGCAGGTCAACCAGCCCCATGAGCCCTCTTCTGCTAGATCATAAGATCATGACTGATCTCTTAAACTGATCCAGCATCCCATACTAACCCTGTAAAGCATGTAAGGTCAGAAGTTACATGACCCCAGGTTCTAGTCCAACAGATTTATTTGAAATCACAAGCCTTTGGAGCACTGCTCCTTTGTCAGGTGACAGTTTTGTTTTATTAGTTCATTGTATAAAATGTTTATGTACAATGCCCATTCCATGTACCCAATAAGTAGTACATACAGAAATGCACACACAGGCAGTGAATGAATTGAGGCATCAGCTTTGCTTCAAAGCTGCTGTGTAACCAGAAGAGACTTGGTCTCCTGTTAGGCAAGATTGGGAGCTAAACATTCCAAGCCACATCACTTCATAGAGGACTATGAAAGGGATGGATAACTGTTGATATGATATACAGCTGGAGGAATGACAAGAATGCTTAGACACTGGAAACATTGTGAGTCGAGCTAAGGAACAGGAAGGGATACAAGACTGTGTGGCTGGAGTTCTTTTGCTGGTCTCTTGACAGTAGTGATGTAATTGTGTGGGGGCTGGTGAGTTTAAGGAAGTTTGTAACATAACCCAGCTACGTTGGGTGATTTTCACGGATGCAAAAAAGCTCAAGTAGTAAAGCCATGATTTTTCTACTTGATTCAGGACAACTTCCTGGAATTGTCTGTTTTAAAACTGGCAAGGGAGCAGACCGTACTTGTTATAGTGCTGGTGAATGAGAAAAGGATTAGAATTGATTAACGTTCTGATCATGATGAAATATTTTGCAAACCGTGACCTCAATATGATTGAGAAGAGAGAGTAAGCAATCAAAATTTTAAATTTAATGGAGTAAACTTTTGAAGGAGATTTGGACTTTATGGGTAATTGATAAACATAAATTTGGGCTTTTTTGTATGAAGCAGTTTGGACCATGGTTGTTTAGAATGTTTGGCTGAATGGCCTACTGTTCCAATGCCCCTAAAAGCAAAGGTTATGTCATTACACAACATAAATGTTATGAACAAACTGGGTCAAACATACCTACTGTTGGTGTGACATTTCATATTGAGTCAGAGTTGCTGTGACATACATGTAGCCTGGAACTATGGATAGTGCTAGTAGAGGATCCAACTTCCTTCCCACTCTCTGTCTGCTGGTGGTGTATGTTGGAAGGATATAGACTTGATGGTTGTGGCTGAGTCATCACATCCTGCTAAGCAGGGATAAAACTATTTGTATATACAGAGGAACCTCGATTATCCAAACAACACAGGCAAGGGAGTATTTTGTTTGGATAATCGAATTTCTGGATAACACAGTTTAGCCAAGTATTTGGACTGTGTGATCTTGTTCGGGTAATCCGAAATTCGGATAATTGACAATCAGATAATTGAGGTTCCTCTGTACTGTTTTCTATCCATGTTCCTGTTACCCCTACATCATGAACTCCTACAGAATAAACACCAGTATTAATATTTGCTGTAAAATAAAGATCTGGCAACTGACTCGCTTGGTTTTGAAAGTTGCGACGAAGAGCCAAAAATCTTTGCTTAATACTTTTGAATCATGGAATGTGTGACTCAGTTGGTTTCTGGTTCTGATCTTGGCTGGTTAAGATCCACACTTAAGCACTTAAGTCATGCTTTTAAGCACTGAGCAATGGTGGTCTGTTGCAAACTGGCTATATTTCGGTCATGAAATATTGACTGCTACTTTCATGAAAGTGAGGATTGTTTTCAAATTTTCAACATGCAGTTCAATTTTAAATTGGTTTACATTTAGTGATGAAGAGTGGCATTGGGTTAGACAGTATTGGCCACAGCCACACATGCATACAATACTTGGCAACTTTTAGAAGTTTAATTTTATAATCCACACCTTTTGAAATATGAATTTGGCAATTGACATTTTCAAAGCATTTTTGAAAAAAATAAATCCAGGGCATTTTGGTGAAGGACAGCTTCAGCTTGGGAAATTTATAACAAAACAGCGTTTCTTCTTTAGAATGTTGTAGTAAAAATCTATGCTTGCAGTGATGTGTATCTTACTCCCCTTTTGATTCTATTCTGCGATTTTGGTTTCTTGCACAGAGCAACTATTATGTCCCTGGAGGATTTTGAGCAGCGACTGAACCAGGCAATTGAGAGGAATGCCTTCTTAGAGAGTGAACTTGATGAGAAAGAAAATCTTTTGGTGTCTGTACAGAGACTGAAAGATGAAGCAAGAGGTTAGCATTGCTTTTTTTTTTGAGAAAAGCTGCTGTGGATGTACAGTTAAATGTTTGCAAAAGTTTACTTTTTTTAATCATTAATGCCAAAAAAATTGACGTTTGCTTTCAGATCTGAGACAAGAGTTGGCCGTACAGCAAAAGCCAGATTCAATCAGGAAACCCACAAGCAATTCTTCAGATTCTGAAAATGCAACAGCTCCAACATCCACGCCAATGCCTTTGACCCCATTGATCTGTAAAGGACCCAGCAGTGGGTTCTCCACACCTGCCATGTTTACCAAAGGTAAGGCGCCATGTTATCAAACAGTGTCTACAATTATATTTTAAAGTGTTTTGGAGTTTTCCGATATTGTCTGCCTTTGTGGAAACTTCATGCAAAATCAGTCTACAGAAACATGACTGACCCTAGAAATGGGAATAAATTCATTTGAGGGATGCAAATCTGATCACTCGAAGATTGATTTAGTGGGTTGGGGGCAGCTGAACTGGATTGCACAGAAGGCAGATACAGAAGGCAGAATTCAAACCTGAATTCCAATCCCACAGGGTTTTACAGAATCCCTACAGAGCAGGCAGAGCCTATTCAGGCCCATCAAGTCTATAATGATCCTCTGAAGGGCATTGCACCTTTGATAGGAATGAGTCTGTATGAAAGAACTTTTTAATAAACCTGTTAGTCATGTTATTACACAACTCTGGAGCAGATGGGACTTGAGCCTAGGCCTCCTGGCTCAGAGATAGAGACATTACCTCTATGCCACAAGAGCTGTTGGGCTTATATTATACTTATTTTTCAAATCAACCTGTTCAGAGATATTATTGCACACCTTTAGAGCAGGTGGGACTTTAACCTAGGCCTCTCAGTCCAGGGGTAGGGGCATTATCATTGTAGGCAAGAGAGCCTCTCTTTTGTTTTGAAAAGACGTCTGGGATTTGGTCCCAGGACCTCTTGCATGTTTACAACATATAAGATCCTGAGCGAGAATCACACACCTAGACCAACGAACCATTACCACGGACCCGAATTATAAAGTGCCACTAATTTGGCACCAATTTGCAATCGTTCAGAGGAGCACAAGCTGAGTGTAGTTGGGCTGTGGGTTGGTGCAGTGGAAGGAGCAATGAGAGGGAGATGGGCAAGTGCTTGGCAGCTTGGGGATAAGGCACAGTGGGCTAAGCAGAATCATCTTTAAACCAAAGCTGTCTGTGCTTAATACTGCACCCAGGTACCTACATTGGGAAGTGTTTCATTTCTCAGTGTGAAAATCCCTCACATTCAGAACAGAACTGGCCTTGATTAACAAGCAGAAAGACAAACCTTTTGAAGGGTATTTGCTCATGAGAAAGACCAGTTTGTATATACAATTACTGTAGCACTGAGTGACCCTGATCAACCCAATAGTGAGTAATAATTTGAACTGAGGCAATGGAATTAGCGATTGTGCACAGGGGAAAAAACAGCTTTTTGATTCTGTTAAACATGCTGCACAGTTGGAAGCTGAAAACCCATAATATACAGTGTTGGGATCTTTCGTGACCAAGGATGTTTAGGGCAATCAGTAACAGTTATGACCAGGATGAAGTGAGCTTTCAGCTCTGTTTTCCTCGGCAGAGCAACTTAAGGCAGAGTTTAAAATGATTAAGTTAGGATTTAAAAAAATGGACCTGACCTATTTTTTAAAAGTAAGCAATTCAGGGAAGAACATAATTTGCGAAAAGTAGGATAAGAATCCATGTTTTTTTTAACTTCTTGCCTAGTTTCTGATTGCAATTGTTGTTGGGTCTGTCAGCACCAAGAAAAATCAAGCTGTTCAGAGATATTATTGCACATCCTTTGAGCAGGTGGGACTTGAGCCCAGATCTCCTGGCACAAAGGAAGGGGCACTACCACTGCACCACAAGAACTACTCGTGAAGAAGATATACAAACATCTCTCCCCACTGTCACCTGACCTGATTCTGACTAAGGTGTGATTTCTCAGTGCTGGAGATCACTGCTTTAATGGGGAAATGTGGGGTATGATGGAAGGATGTGCTTTATTGGTCAAATGGCCTACTTCATCAATGTGAACATATTGACCTGTTTCCAAGCACATTGCGTTGCTCTGTGACTGATTTTTTTCACTCCAATGTTTTGTTTTACTTGGATGCAAATATTAGCTGGTCTTGAGTGGAATTCATTATTTTTGAATTTTGTTTTTGTTTCCAGATGGTTACACTGGCAGCCCTCTGACTCCATCAGCCAGGATATCTGCACTTAACATAGTGGGAGACTTGCTTAGGAAAGTTGGGGTAAGGATTGCAGCATTTTTGAGTGCAGTGTTCTGTGAGTTTCTAAGCCCCCTCATGCTCATTCCTGGCCTCAACAGGTTTTATCGTTGAATTGCACAGAAAAGCTCTTTCAGAGAATTCTACACTGAATAAAATCAGACTCCCTTTACTGTTTGAATTATTCCTGAAATCTGAAGCACTGAGGCATGTTTGCAAGTTGTTTTATATTCACTTGGGAACTGACCAGAGGAAAGCACCTTTTTTTTTAACCCTAAAAAAAATTATCAAGTGCCTGCTAGTTTCACATCACAATCTTATCACCAGAATTCAGCATTTTCTTGCAGTGCTTTTATTGCTGTAAGGTCCATTACTTGCTTATCACTTATTTCTCCCTTTTTTATAATGTGGTAAATGATAAGGAAAGCTTACCTCAATCTAGCTGGATTAGCCAGGAACCTTTGAGAGAATTGGCTGACCCAATTCAGTAAACTTGGTACTTACAAAGGGGTTGATGCTTTAACTTTGTTTTTAATGTGTTTGATTCATGTGAAATTCAGGAGGCATTTCTTATTTGCCAGGCACTGACTGAAGTCAATGTCAAGTTGTTTGTGGGTTATTTAGTGTCAGGGTTTGGTAAACAATTGAGGTCAGGACTATTGTTGAGTTGTTCTTTGGGGCACTTTTTTTTACTGGAGACAAAAAATGTGTGTACATACTTCCACTTATTTTGTTTTTCCTGTTGTCACTCTACTCCATGCAATTTGTTTCAAGTGAAGATTTTTCAACCACTCTTATGGGGCAACTGTGTGAATGGATGAAGGTTGAGTGACCTAAGTTGCACAGCTGCCTCAGTGGGTCTTACCCTATAGTTTCCTGCAGATACCATTTGGGCTGTTTGTATTATTTGCAATGCTTTTTTTTTCCCCTGAAGAATGCAGTTTCTGTTTTCCCCCCTAGTATAATGTCCACACATGTTGTTTGGCCTTTCTATTGACCGAACACTCTTTGTCACGGCAAAGCACATCGTCACCTTGTATTATCCCATGAAAAAATGTCCACTTGTTTTGTTTTTTTATCCCTCTTCTTGGCACTGCAATTTCAAAGGGGACAATTATGTTCTCAAAGTAAGTGGATAATCACTGGAACTGATTAGTTCAGACTGGTGGATCTCGCTTTACCTGAGTGTAGACTCTTGAAAAATTGCTGTGTATACTAATCTAGATTTATTTCACCTCCTGATCCAAGTACTAAGTACTGATTGATTTATTAAGATGAGAATATCCCATTAAACAGTTATGGTTTTGATAATCAAATATGATATCTTGATAAATTGCAATATCCTTGCTTGAAGTTTTGATATTTTATGAAGTCTGAAAAGGACTTGCTTTATCCTTCTATAAACACTTACCTGAAATTCAAATGATATTTGATGTTTATCTTGAAGCAAAGTAGTAACCACACAACGGCTCAAAGGCTTCACTCTGCATTTTGTGATAGGCTGGATTTGTATCTTGTCACAAGTACAATGTTTATATTCAGCTTTGAGTCATTGCTTTTCTGATTATGGTTTTCTTTTTGTGGGTATTTTGTAAATTATGAAAATATTTTTTGGGTAAGTTGTAAATTTATAGAACTTGTGTACAGTATTTTTAAAATTTAATAAATTGTTATCATGTAACAATTTGTATGCCAATGTTCTGTGACAACTTGCTAATATTGTTTTTCTGCGAATATTCTGCTACTTGACAAAGACTTATTGATCTTGCTTCTATTAATTGGCTTATTTCACTGCTCCAGTCATCACTGGTTGCTGGATATTTTCTAATCAACCTGTTTGGAAATGTTATTAGACACTGTCTGAGCAGGTGAGGCTTGAACCCAAGTCTTCTGTTCCAGACATAGGCACACTACCACTGTGCCACAAGAGTCTTGTCACTCGCTGGTTCTTTCTTAAGTAACCGTACCCTAATGGCCCATAAAATTAGCGTCAATAAACCACAAGAATGCAAGAGATCAGTGAGCAAGACTGAGCATCCTTCCTCATTGGCCCAGTTTGTACGTGGAAAGATGTGCTGTGGGATCTCTTCACTTCGCAGCCGCATACACTAACTGCCTGGGACGCTTAAACTTCTCATTGATAATTATGCTACGCATGGAAATTTTCAAGGAAACACCCACCTCTGTGTCAGAGTTTAAATTTTCCTCAGGGTCTGATCAATTTGCCTGAATAGGTATCCAAGAAAAGTTGGAGCAGGTTTTTATCCTTCTTGTTTCTGGCCAGTTAACTAACTACAGGAATAATCTCCTTCCCCCCCCAAATAAAACCCATGTGCTACTACTACCTCAACTGTTTTCCTGTCCCACTTGCCATCTTTCCATAGCCTTCGGGAGTTTTCATCTCCACAACATTACACCTACTGTTTCAACATGAGGTACCAGTAACATTGGTCTATTTTGGAATTCAGGCAGTGAGACCATAAACCCAGGCAATTTAATGTGCAACTGTTTCTCTTTTTTTTTGTTAGTTTGTTCTTTGAAAGTAGCTTAACCATAAAGCTTCCATTATTTTAGTGTTCTGACATTGCTCAGAGCAGAATTAAGTCTTTGACTTGTTGCTTTGTGTTGTCACTAATGTGATTGAAATTAAGGTCTTTGTACGCAAATTAATTGTTTCCTCCTCCAGTAACGTGCCTGGATGACAGTAAATATTCATATTTGAAGATTGGTTTTTGTTTTGAGTAGACAATATGTGCCCTGTGTTTTAGACCAGCTTTTATAATGAGAGTTTACATGATTCCAGCAACTCTGTTCTGATTTAATTTCAGTACAAATCTGATTTTCCCCCTCTGGGACTGTGGCGACTTTACCTCTTTAATGATTCTGTGAATTTCATTATCACTGCCCTTTCCAATCAAATAGGATTCAATTATACCAATTAGTTTAATGTGATATGTTTTATTAAGTACCTTTTTAAGTCCATATGTGCATCAAATGCCCTCCATTATTCCATTGTAAAGAACTCGGTCAAACAAGATTTCCCTTGTAATAAATGTGTTGTCATTTATTTACTAATGGCATTTTCAGGTGCTAATTACTTTTGTCTGCGATTAATTTCTAGTTTTCCCAGCACTGAGCAGTTGACAGATTTATCTCTCTCATTT
Source organism: Chiloscyllium plagiosum (assembly GCF_004010195.1). Lineage (NCBI taxonomy): Eukaryota > Metazoa > Chordata > Chondrichthyes > Orectolobiformes > Hemiscylliidae > Chiloscyllium > Chiloscyllium plagiosum. Next base: position 54,987,265 of record NC_057730.1, on the reverse strand, counting down.
TCTTCAGTTCTCAAGTCCCTCGATGGTGTGGGTGGGGTTGGGGGAGGAGGAAGGGGGTGAGGGTGGTCAACTCAGATACATCCCAACTTGATTGGATGATCGCTTTTCCACTTTGAATCTGCAGACTCTTTATTGTTTTACCCTATCATTCTATTTACTACCTCCTCCCTCTAAAACAACAGCTTCTAACATTGTGAAAGCAAATGCTAACTACTCATTTTGTACCTCAGCTCTTGCTTTTTCCTTGTATTATTTTCTTCTTCTGTGCTTTAGTATTCAGTTTTCTTCTGTACAGAGTTATTAATCAACATTATCAATAGCCTTTTTAATATTATTATAATCTGATACTTTTTAGTCATCGGGAACTGAAGTTTTGCCTTTACCTTTTGTTTTGAGAATGTGTTAAGTCTATTCCTGAACTATTCCCTCTCTTCCTGTTGGTTTCCTGAACACAATTGCTCTTCCAAAATCAATCAACTCTCATCCAGTAGAGTGTTTGGCACTTTATTATTCCTTACATTTTATTTCACTCCAGATCTGATGATGTGATCCCTTTATTTCTCAAGTGCACTCCATGCTGAAAAAAAGTGTAGAACACTCTCACTTCACTAACCAGAAGCTGAAATTATACTGATTTTAAGAATGTTCCCTCTCCCTATTGCCCCCGTCCCACTCCTGTTTGATGTGGTTATTTCTAGCCTTAGTAATATTTGGTCTTTGATATTCACTGAGATGTAATTGATCTCTTAATTTCAACCACACAGCTCCTGCCCTCAACCCTAAAGTAATCGTTCCTCTCTCTTTCTGTTCGGTACGGCCCTGCCCTCATCTTTCCTGAAGACAACGTGTAGTGGGGGATGTTAAATTCTCAACTTAATTATTGCCATTCCATTATAACCCCTTGTGACAGTGTCGCTGTGCTTTCTGTATATTGGAGCACATGCACTGCTTGTGTTGTATTTTTTGCCATTTCTGGGTGATTTAGGATTTCAGTGTGGTTTGTTTCTCTGTTCCTCCTAATTATTGAGCACTCCTCTAGTTGCTAAATTAGTTTAAAACCTCCCCTTAAGGACATTGATACCAGCTGCTAAGGTGTAGCTGTACATCTTGTCCCAGTCCGTCCTGCCTCCAACATTTAGAATCCTTCTTCATCCTTCCTTCAGGTTTCCCACAGTCACATGATGACAGCAGCAATGTTAAGTCAGGTTCCTCACTAGTGCCTGATTTCTGGATTCCTTTCAGTACCTTCAAGGTCCAGCTCTCGAACTTTATCAAGTTCTTGAAACTCTGACTGCAGACCCTTGATGCTTTTCCTGCTTCAAAGCATATGTAGGGTAATCCTTTTGGCTGTCCCAGGGACATTAGCTACATCAAGCCATAATACATTTATCAAGCGAAAGACAAATGCTCAGTTTGCAAGTGTTAGCACTTTCATGACTTTCCGGCATGGACAGAATGCAGCAGAGTGTTAATATGTAGATAAGTTTAACTTGCATCTTTTTCCAGCACTCAAATTATCTAATGCATTTCAGCGTAGCTTTTCATTTTGCTGTCATCAGGATCATTTGTAAAAGTACTAATTTAAAGGGGAAAAACAACATTGTTTTGAGTAGTGTGCTGATTAGTTAGCAAGTTGGTAGAGGCATTGGCATGGATAATGCAGTAGTTAAAAGATGATTGACAGTTAACTGCCAGGGTTGAAATTTTTAATCCAAGAGATCAGTTCTGCTCAGGGCATTGTTCTGAAGCATGAGCCAGCAGATTGTGGAATTAAAACAGATACAGTTCATGTACATTTTCTTTCTATCTGCAAAGAATTAGGACCTGTGTATGAAAGTATAAAGCTTCCAGTGCTCGCAAGTACACTGCACTGCAAGCTCAGCTGACCATGATAAATTGATTTTTGGAGTAATTTGTCACCCACACAGCATTATCCAGCAGTTGTTGTCCAGTTATGAAATCGCAACAACTTTTGCACACTGGTATGAGCCTTGTGAGTGTACGCAGCTTGGGTGTGGTCATATCATGCATGTACCAACACCCCAAAGGATCTGCTGTACGCTAAGCAAAGACTGGCAGAACAATGTGTGGCCTCTATACCTGCCATTACCCCAGCACTGAAATTCAGACCTTTTGTGATGGGCACATGCCTTTTCGGCTTGATTGCAGCAATCTGTTTGTGGTGTATGCCACTTGTGTTGCTCCTGCATAGTCGCAGTGAGAGACGGTAACTTCATACTTTGTTCAAACCTTTGGAAGACCGTCTGAAGTAGAATGGTCATTGGAATCCAAAGGGGCTGCCTTAAGATGTTCATGGGTTTGTGTAATATAGCAAGACATGCTGTCATTGGGGTTGCTGTTATCCTACTTTAATGTACCCGATTTTTGTGTTAAATTTGCCCAGCACCCAAATGGCTCAGGCTGTAATTGAAATTGCTGATATGGCCAGTCTTACAGTGTGACATTGTGGCAGGTATGCCAGTGTGTACATTGACCAGTGAAGGTAGGTTTGCCATAAACAGAATAGTTTTGTTTCTTTTCTTGCACTCAATAGAACAATTTGCAAGATTTGGCAAGAATACCATATGTGAACCAAGCACTGGTTGGTTGGCAAGGTGGACTCTGGAGGCTTTGTTACAGTGAAAGCAGCAGTTAACAATGACTGGCTGGTAACTGCCACGTTTTACGTTTGAAACCAGGCAGGTTGACTGATTGGTCAAGGCATCGCCCTGGCAAATGAATGGAGAATGGCAATCACAATTGTGTTCAGTTTAAGCAGATACAGTATGATTACTGTCTGATGTTCTTGGAGCTCTGCACTCAGGGTCTCCTTGGATCTGGATCTGTTGGCGATAGATTTTCAGAGACTGGTGTAAGTGGTCACCTTTCTGGAAGCCACCAGATTTCTGGTAGCGATCTCACCAGATGGACAGTGATCATTCCTGTTTCTGAGCGATTTGCTATTGTTTTAGTGTATCCTCCAGCCAGTGCTCCGAATGAAATGAGACTGAATTTCACTCAGTTCTCTATAAGAACTGGACCTCCTCAGTCCTTTTTAGCTTATGTTTGAACCTGAGCTGAAGTGAAGAATTTCTCTAAATACTCCTATATATTTTCTCCATATTTTAGTGGTCGTTGTGGTTGAAGTTTGGATGGAATTTCTTCTTATTTTAGGCACATTGTTTAACTGACCCATCTGAATGTATTCATTACACATCTCTTGTTGCTTTGAAAGTGCTGATGGGCCATATCATTTGGTTGAAATTATTTTAATCCTCAGTATTGCAATCACTTCAATTTGAAATAAAATACTTTTCATTTTGTTCTCCATGTAACACTTTTGATGTCGGATGTTACTTATTTAATTTTTATTGCTATGTATTTATGGATGGGTAGTGATGTACTTGGCTGTTACACTTAACTGGGCTTGGCTATTCTCACTCATTTTCAGATGTGCTTATTAGATTGAGCTTTGATGTCCAGAGATACTTGTAACTAAACAGAGCAGGCAATCAGCTGCTGCTCTTTGTTTGTTTACCTCCCTTGTGGTACCTGCTTTCCCTCTTGTTTTAAAGTGCTGTTGTTTTGGTAGGAGGTATGGGTGGCGAGTTAGCAGATGATGCCAAAATTGGAGATGTAGTGGACAGCGAAGGTGTTATCTCCGCATACAAGGGTACGCTGATCAGATGGGCCTATAGGCCGAAGAGTGGCAGATGGAGTTTGATTTAAATAAATGAGGTGCTGCATTTTTAAAAGGCAAATCAGGGCAGCACTTACACACTTAATGATAAAGTCCTAGGGAGTGTTGCTGAACAATGAGGCCTTGGAGTGCAGGTTCATAGCTCCCTGAAAATGGAGTTGCAGGTAGATAGGATAGTGAAGAAGGTGTTTGTTATGCTTTCCTTTATTGGTCAGTGCATTGAGTACAGGAGTTGTGACATCATGTTGAGGCTGCAGAGGGTATTGGTTAGATCTCTTTTGGAATAATGCATTCAATTCTGGTCTCCGTCCCATAGGAAAAAAATTATTAAACTTGAGAGATTCAGAAAGGATTACAAGGATGTTGCTGGGGTTGGAGGGCTTGAACTATGGGGAGAGACTAAAGAGGCTGGGGTTGTTTTCCTTGGAGCGTTGGAGGCTATGGGGTGACCTTACAGAGGTTTATGAAATCATGAAGGGCATGGATAGGGTAAATAGACAAGGTCATTTCCCCTGGATGGGGGAGTCTAAAACTAGAGGGTGTAGGTTTAAGGTGAGAGGGCAAAGATTCAAAAACGATCTGAGTGACAACATTTTCATGCAGAGGGTGGTGTTGTTTGGTATGAGCTGCCAGGGGAAGTGGTGGAGACTGGTACAATAACAACGTTTAAAAGGCATTTGGATGGGTACATGAATAGGAAGCGTTTAGAGGTATATGGGCCTAATGCCAGCAAATGGGGCTAGATTAATTTAGGATATTTGGTCGGCCTCGCAAGTTGGACTGAAGAGTCTGTTTCTGTGCTGTCTGACTCTGTGCTAATGTACAGTGGCTATCATGACCAATTAAGCTTTTACTGACCCCATATTAGGCTGTAACCTCTGCAGAAAAAAAACAACAAAATGACAGAAAGCCACAGTTTAAATTCAGACACGTTTGCAGTGATACGACTCAGGAACTGAGTATTTTTTTTAAAATTCGATAATGTGAACCTTGGAAAAACTCTCTCTTTTCCCAGTATTGGACAATCTGTGGTATTATTTGAGAAGATGACTTGTCACGAGTCATTATTACATCTGACTCTGTGGCTCAGATTGTGATGAGTGACGAAGGAGCAGTGCTGTCTCATTGTGGTGTTTACAGCTAGCCAGAGACAGCGCAGTCTGTTTATTCAGCAGGTCCTTGTTGCGGTTGATGTCAGATCCAGCACTGCTCCCTCTGCAGAGAAACTGCAGCACACGTGCAATAGCATGGCTCTTCAACCAGTCAGATCCAAGAATCTGTTACCAAGAGTATAAATTTAGATTTAAATCATGCGCACAAAGTAAATTTGAGGGGAAAAGAAAGATGTGATCGAGACTCATTGTTTTTTAATAATACATATCCACACTAACTTCTTAAGAAACAAGATTGCACCTTCAGTCTTGTTCTCTCTGAGCTTGTTTGGTAGGAATAATGACTGGTACTATTTTTTAAAAAATCACTCCCTCTTCAATGCAGTGATATTTTTTTTCTCTGCTGTTCAGTGGGTGAGTACAGAGCTTCATGCTGTAGAATGAATTCCAATGTTGAGTCTGAAGCATGCTTGGATGTCCTATTCAGTAGGTTGTAGCAGAGCATTTTAGAAAGTCTTGATGCAGTTAGGAAGAGTCAACATGGTGTGTGAAAGGGAAATTGTGTTTGACTAGAGTTCATGGATAAAGGGCATCCTATAGACATAATGTATTTGGATTTTGAGAAGGCATTTGGCAAGGTGCCTTATCAAGGATTATAACATGAATTAACTCATGAAGTGGCGTAGGGAAAACACAAGGAGAAATAGATGATTTTCAGAGTGGTAACCTTTAACCAATGAGATGTCTCTATTCATACTGGGGCCTCAACTATTCATCATCTATATAAATGCCTTGAATGAAGGAACCAAATTTTCTAATTGCTAAATTTGGCACAGCAAAACAGAAAGTAGAAAAGTGAAGAGGACAAAGAGGCTACAAAGGATATAGATGAAGTGAGTGGGCAAAACATTGGCAGCTGGAGTACAACCGAGAAAAATGTGAACATGGCAGAAAGAACAGGGAAGCTATATGTTATTCAGATAGGGAGAGATTGCAAAACTGAGGCATACTGTTAGTGTTGTTGGGCTAGTAAACCAGAGCCTGAGGCTGTTGTTCTGGGGCCTGGGTTCAAATCCTACCAATGGCAGATGGTGAAATTTTGAATTCAATAAAATCTGGAAGAAGAAAAGCTACAGATTTTAATAAAATAACCCCTCTGGTTCATTGCTGTCCTTCAGGAAAGGAAACTGCCATCCCGGCCTGGTCTGGCCTACATGTGACTCCAGACCCACAGCAATGGGTTTGACTCTTAACCGCCCTCTGGGCAATTAGAGATCGGCAATAAATGCTGGCCTAGTCAGAGACACCCACATTCCAAGAATTAATTAAGGAATTAAGTTAGTATGTAGGTGCAGCAAGTGCTTAGGAAGGCAAGTGGAATGTTATCATTTATTACAAGGGGCTTGGAATATGAAAGTCAGAATGCTTTGCTACACTTGTACAGTTGAAAGGATATAACAAGTTCAGAAGGTTCACTTGACTATTATTGAGTGGAAATGATTTGTTGTGCAAGAGGTTTGGACCTGTGTCCATTGGAGTTTCGAGAAATGCAAGGTTTTCTTTTTAAAATCCCTAAAGGAAGTTGACAGTGTGGATGCTGAGGGATGTTTCCCTTTGAGGGAGAGACTGGAACTGTTTAAAAATCTGTTTCCCACTTCAGATAAAGTTGAGAATTATTTCCTTCGGATTTTTTTGGTCTGTGAGACATTGTCCTCATATGGAGGCGATGGGGTCACTAAATATTTTGAAGTGGGAGTTAGATTCTGGATTGACAAGAGGGAGAGTTTGTAGTGGTAGGCAGGAGGGGTATCAGATCAGCCATGAATTTGTCAAGTGGTGGAGCAGACGGTAGAGGCAGAATGAGCTGCTCCTAGTTAGAATCATAAACAAAGCCAATGCTTGATTTGTAGGATGTATATGTGGAACAGCAATGGCATGAGTAGAGTGCTTAGCTAGATGTTGCTTGTATCGTATTTGGAGTGCAGAACTGTTTTTGGGGTAAACGTTGATACATTTTGCACTTTGTATCTTTACAGGCTCTGGAGTCCAAGCTTGCATCTTGTAGAAATTTTGTTTGGGATCAATCTCCAAATCGTGCAACTTTGCCATCCACTCCGAATGGAAACTGTGCAATAAAAGACAGCAATGATAACAGGGTGTCCAATGCCAATCTACCCCAATATGACAAAGGGTTAGTAACATGATGATTAAACAGACTTGAAATATTTTGAAATGCAATTACCATAACTGAACTGCGTTTGTATCCTGTTAAAGTTGAGTATATTGATTTGTAGCTTGAATGAATTAGTGCTCCATCCCATGTTTAAAAGATATTTGTAAGATGCCCAATCCATCAAAAAAAACAAAAACAATTTGAATTCTGGATGTAGGCTTGCTTGTAGAGCTGGAAGGTTCATGTTCATACGTTACATCACTATACTAGGTAACATCTTCAGAGAGTCTCCGGACGAAGCATTGCTGATGATTACTGCTTTCTATTCATATGTTTGGGTTTCTTTGAGTTGGTAATGTCATTTCCTGTGGTGATGTCATTTCCTGTTCTTTTTCTCAGAGGGTGGTAAATTGGGTTCAAGTCCATATGTTGATAGAGTTCCAGTTGGAATGCCATGCTTCTTGGAATTCTCGTGCGTGTCTTTGTTTGGCTTGTCCTAGGATGGGCGTGTTGTCCTAGTCAAAGTGGTGTCCTTCCTCAAATGTATGTAAAGGTATTAGAGAGACAGGGTCATGTCGTTTGTGGGTACAGATGAGGAAGGACACCACCTCGACTGGGACAACACATCCATCCTAGGACAAGCCAAACAAAGACACACGAGAATTCCTAGAAGCATGGCATTCCAACCGGAACTCTATCAACAAGCATATTAACTTGGACCCCATTTACCACCCTCTGAGAAAAAGAACAGGAAATGACATCACCATAGAAAATGACATCACCACAGGAACTGACACCACCAACCCAAAGAAACCCAGACATAAATCGAAAGCAGGAAATATCAGCAGTACTTCGTCCGGAGGCTCACTGAAGATGTTAACTAGTATGGTGACGAAATGTCTGAACATGAACCTTCCAGCTCAGCGAGCAAACCTACACCCAGAACCTCAACCTGAGCTACAAATCTTCTTAAAACTCACTAACAATTTGAATTAATTACAGTGTCTTCAGAGGTACAAAGAAAAGATGGTTATCAAATAAGGAGTGTGCGAAAGGTTATTTGGGTCTAAGTTTCATGTCTGATATAAATCCAGAGATTGGGTCTTAGGTGCCTTTTACTATGTGGTATGTGCTCAGGATTGAGTCATCAAGGCTGAATAGCACAAGAGGAATTAGAAATGAAAGTGTGTGGAGGGATAAGGATGAATTTTTTTTTAAAAAAATGAAGTTCCACTCTGTGAAATATCCCAATAATACCATTCAATCGTGATGTTAAATTCTGGATGTGTTTTAAAGTGTTCACAACACAAATGCAGCATAGGAATTATTAGGCTGAAAAAAATCAAGAACTGTCCAGTTTTACCAAGGTGCGACAAGAATCGAGTTGTTGACTAATTATACTGATTAATTTCTCAATCAACAGATCCCAACATAAGGCGAGGAAATCTTCTCTGGCAGACAGTTTTGGGAACTGTAGGTCCAAGGTCGTCTGTTCACCTCAAGCATAAAATACGTGTAAGCGGTATATGCACTGTCTCAAATGACACACTATCTCTTCCAAATTTGTTTTAGATTTTTGTTGTATTTCCAGGTTAGCCAAAAGGCTGGAGTTTGGGACACTTGCCTCAAAGGTCTGTTCACAAGCAAGCGCATCACCACAGGGTGTAGTCAAAATCTTGCTTTGAGCCATGGTAATTTTTAAAAGAAATGTTTTTAAATGGATATTTTTTTAAACCAAGCTCTTTAACATTCAGTGGTCATGTTAGTGAAAAGTTTGATTTTTTTTTCTGTTTTTTTTTGCTAGTGCAAGTTGAAGATTAGTTTTTCTAATGAAAGCTAAAAGTAGATTTTTCTTTCATATTGAAGGTACTTGGCCCACATTGTAAACTATATTTAGAAGCACCATTCCGCTAGAGAAGTGGGATGGAGAGCTCATTAAGAGGGGGGACTTATAATCATTGGAAATTGGTAATTAACAATGGAACTTTTGGCCTCTGTTTTGCACATTTAGAGTTTTGAGCTGTGTTTCATAATTACAATTTTAGCAGAGTCACAGGGAAACTGGCTAATTGGGAAGAATAACCATTTTAAGAAAATGATTTTCTTGAAAATTGAACTTTGTCCAATTAGAGCTCACTTATTTGGCTTTTTATTAATTGGTCACGAGATTTGGCCTCTTGGTGTTTTGTTTTCTATTGAAATTATTGAGTTCATTAATTCATGTTTGATCCACCATTGTAGCCCCTACTGGGACATTGTAAAATGGTGGGGTAAAGCAGAGGTAGCTCCACATCAATTTGTAGCTACTGAAAGTTCTGTTGCGTTTTATTATTTAATCATTGTCAGCCTTGAATTGGTGACCTTGATAGTGTGTAACATTTAGCCAGTTTACTTTTCCCAAGCACCATATGACCAGAATTGTGTATCAAGAACCTTTGGATACAATAATGTACCTGTTCTGTCTTGTTTTGGGCCCTTTTTGGCTGAGGGTTCAAATTATGTTTATAATTTGAGAAGTTGCATGTTTCACATATGCTACTTTTTTACTTCTGTATATGTAGTATAGTCCACATGCCTTTCTATAACAATTTGAATTATTTTCTGCATGCTTTTGGAAGCATAATAGTCAATACTTCTGTTTTTACCTTTGTAAATATTTACTCTGTTATATGTTCATCCATTTTGTCACATCTTAAAGTCCAAGTTTGTTCCATTGCTTTAAATGCCTGTTTCCAAAATTATTCCTGTGTTTAATGCTGCTTTATGTAAAAACCGCTCTTAGATGTACTCTTAAATGTTACAACATTTAAATGCAATCCTTTTACTATATAAGCCGAACAAGAGTACTTTTTTGTTTCGCAAAAGGACTTTGTGAACCAAACAAAAATCCCTTGGAATAGAAGGATAATGAAGTGATTGCTACATTACTAGGTCCAGCTTGCAGCTGAGATGCCATGATTGATGAACATTGCGCGAACACTTTCATAAGTGAGGTATAATGCAACTCTGCACTGATACTTATCAGTGCATTGTTCTGTTCCGGTACATCTGTTACTGCTTATAACTGGAGACATTGGTTCAAAAATTGAAAGTAGAATTCACTGAAGAATTTTCATGTGGATGCCAAGAGAAACTCATCTTGTTTTATGTTTTCTAAAAAGTAATGCATCAGAAAGTGCAGCAGATCAGTTGACTTCAGTCAGTTGGAGTAGGTAAGGTTTAGAACTGGTAAGAGCACTTTGAGTACCAGTTTAATTTGTCACATGGGATAGTTATGATAGTTATATTTGAGCTGAGAATGATTTTGTAGAAGTGTTAAGTAGATGAAGAAAAGAATGACTGAATAGTGCCTTAAAGATCATTAGTGCCTTTTGATTATGGCAGAGCCTGTTTGGATTCTGTGGTGGAACTAGGTGTGATCCCTGAGAAACTGGTTAATTTAAGAACTTAATCCTCAAGAAGAGAAATCAAACTAGCTGCTGATGGACATTAATTTGTCTGGTTTATTCTCTGGGTAATGAAAGAGCCATTCAGTGTAATCTTAGCACCGGTGAACAAGTAAATAGCTGGTGCACATTATCTCACAACACAATCGAGGGTGTGACCCGAGGAAGGTCTTTTTGCATCCATTACTGGGATAAAGACACTGCCTGATAGAAAGAGGCTTTTCTTTTTCTGGTCAGATAAGTTGATTAACCAAATAACAAGGGTGCATTTAGGATCACCATGTTATAATCTGGAATTGCATAAAAATTGGAGGAAATCCGCTAGGCAGTTCTCTTCCCCAAATAGTGCTATTTGTATATTTGCCCACTGCAAGCTGGCTTACCTAGGACCACCCATTCTGAAAGGGCCAGACACTGTCTCTTGTAGGGACTTGGAAGTTGGGCTGTGCTTCCTTTGAGCAAGTGACGAGATTGATGGTACCTCTGTTAATTTTATTTTGACTCCATGCAGAATGTACTAATATTTTGTCTCAGTTATGGATTCTGTTGTTTATTTACACTTTTTATTGATAAATCTCCATGTTGGAGAATGGAGCGTTTCCAGTTCTTGTTTTGTGCCTAGTGCCTGTGTTTTGACGACTCCGCACTGCTGCATGGTGCCTTAATCCCAGCATCCATCGCTGCTAGGATGTTTCCATTTTCCAGGCCAGATCTTGTGATTGATGCTCCTCATTTGACACATACTAAAGCATCACAAGGTGACATGCTGCAGGGTAATTATAAGGGTTGTTTGGTGGCAAAGGAGTTTTTCTTTTGCAATAAACAAAGGTGTAGACATGCTTCAAATATAATTATGATTTGACTTGGCAACAGGAAGCAGAAGTGAATATGGTTGCTGGGAGATAAAGAAGGGGAACTACAAATGTTTTCATGCCTTTTAATGACAGTCTGTGATTTACCCATCATACCCCTGCCTGGAGTATCACATTTCATACATTGTGAAATTGCAGGTAGGAATTAACTTACTGTATACTATTCCAGATTTGGGTCTCTGCTTCTACAAAATGTTGCCATATCCAGGAATATAATCTCTGTATTCTGTGTGTGTTTCTCTGAACTGAAATAAAATGATCATTCCCTGTTGACGTTTTGCATCATTCCAGTTCTGATACAATATTATTTGGGTTTCTTCAATAATTTACAGCTGTGATCTAATGTTCATATCTCAACATAACTTGGACATTTCAACTCTCTTGATCTTGTGTATGAAGACACTAAACCTAAAAGATTAAGTTTCAGGTTCAATTTCGGGTCTCAACCAGACTCTAATTTTTGACGACTTGGCTCTATGCGGGGGGCAGGTACAAATGAGTTTCATATCCTTAGTCTAAATTCACCAAGGCTCTGAAAGCAACACCTTTTAAACCCATGACCACTTCCATCTAGAAGGACAAGGGTAGCGGACACATGGGGAACACCACTCCCTGCAAGTTCCCCTCCAAACCACTCCCGATCAACTTGGAAATATATTCCTGTTCTTTCAGTATAGTGGATCAAAACCTGGGCCTGTGTTCCCAACGGCATTGAGAACTGTGGACTGCAGCAGTTCAAGAAGGCAGCTCACCACCACCTTGAGGGCAATTAGGGATGTGTACTCAGTGCTGGCCTAGCCAGCAGCACCCACATCCTGTTGGGGAATAAAAGATGTCATTTTCTGGAAGTGTTACGGTGGTTGGATAGGATCAGGCTGTACAGTAATTTTTGTCATGGTCACCTAATTTACCCCCTTTGATTTCAATCCAAAGAATGGCCATGTTTGATCCACATCAAACAAACATTTAATCAGTTTTTAAAAAGACAGTTAGGAGAATATTGCCAAGAAATGCTTATTCAGCCAGAGGGATATTATCACCTTGCAAGATTCAAATACAATAATTTTTATGTAGGTAAACAGGAAATTTGAGGAACAGACAACACTAACATTCAAAGATTTTCTATGTTTTAACATCAAACATTGTGCTTTGGATTGGTTTTACAGTGACTACACATAACGTAGCCATATTCTGTTATACTGAACTCTGTCCTTTGGGTTCAGAATGATCTCAGTGTTCAGAGATGAAGCAGGAAAAATGGTGCTTCACTGTTCCAAATGAAGACTGATTGAGTTGCACTGCTCAAGATGGAGTGAAGCTCTTGTGTAAGCGGGCTTTATTCATGTAGAGAGTTTTATACCAAACCTGATCCATTATTACCCAATGCTCAAAATTTGTGAGAAGATTTGTAACTCGGGTGTTCGTTGTTGTGGTTCTGTTCACCGAGCTGGGAATTTGTGTTGCAGACGTTTTGTCCCCTGTCTAGGGGACATCCTCAGCGCTTGGGAGCCTCCTGTGAAGCGCTTCTGTGTTGTTTCCTCCGGCATTTGTAGTGGTTTGTCTCTGCCGCTTCCGGTTGTCAGTTCCAGCTGTCCGCTGCAGTGGCCGGTATATTGGGTCCAGGTTGACGTGTTTGTTGATAGAATCTGTGGATGAGTGCCATGCCTCTAGGAATTCCCTGGCTGTTTTCTGTTTGGCTTGTCCTATAATAGTGGTGTTGTCCCAGTCAAACTCATGTTGCTTGTCATCCGCGTGTGTGGCTACTAAGGATAGCTGGTCGTGTCATTTCGTGGCTAGTTGGTGTTCATGGATACAGATCGTTACCTGTCTTCCTGTTTGTCCTATGTAGTCTATGTAGAAACAACATGACCAGCTATCCTTAATAGCCACACACGCAGATGACAAGCAACATGAGTTTGACTGGGACAACACTACTATTATCGGACAAGCCAAACATAGAACAGCCAGGGAATTCCTAAAGGCATGGCACTCATCCACAGATTCTATCAACAATCACATCGACCTGCACCCAATATACCGGCCACTGCGGCGGACAACTGGAACTGACAACCGGAAACGGCAGAGACAAACCACTACAAATGCCAGTAACTGACAATCCCACTCTACCACAGCCATTGTTCATTCTGAATGTTTGTAACTGTCTCCCTGTAATTTGTAGCAGTTCTTGTCGTCTTACTGACTATATCACACTACTCCAGCATACCCCACACCATGCCACCACCACATTACCATCTACAAATATCAAAACCGGTTTTGATTTCATAGCTCCATATCACAACAAGATTAGATTAGATTAGATTACTTTCCATCGATTTGTATTGATTTTAAGATGTGCCCTGGAACTGGATCCTGGAGCTCATCTATAGTCCACTTCTAACTGAGGGGAAGAAAGAACAAACTTTTTCTGCCTTCTCATGAATTATCCCAGCTTGCCACCCTTTTGATCTTCTATATAATGTATCACATGAGATTAGTAAAGAGCTTTCATAAAGCTTATGGGTGCTGTCCTTTTTTCTCATCTGTCAGTTCTGCTCTTCATTAGAGTTGAGAATCGTCACTCGTTCCTTTTGCAATCTGTACTGCCTGCTTCCAACTTGTTTAAAATCTGTTGTAATTTCATCCTTAAAACTTTGTACTGTGATTATCTTTTTTTTAAAATCTGACTGCCAAACTCTGAACCCTTCAGTCCTTTGGCCCCTACACAATCTGTCAACGAAATGTAGAATCTCCATTTCCTCCATCACTACTTCAGGATTCTATGATGTATCCTCCCAGGAATTGGGAGGCTATAATTCCCCTCTTACGGATAAACTTATCTAATGTCATTAATCCTGTTGAGCTTTGACTTTTAAAAATTTATTCTTGTTTCCTGGCCCGTATTTTCTCATGAACTTCGTTATATTCTAGTCTACATCAATCCTCTTCGCATTTTTTACCCAGGGAAGGTTCCTATGTGAGCTGAGTTTATGATTGTTATTTTTCTCTCGTTACAGCCTAATTGGACTTTAAAATCTTTAATCCTCATCAGTTTGACAATTTGTTGGAATATTTACATTGTGAGCAAGCTTCAGCCTTGGATTGAGTTCAATATCTTCAATGCGGTCTGTGAAATGGCAGGAATCGGTATTGCAGCCCTTAAACCGGCTCTGTCGTTCAAAAAGATCATGCTTTTTGTCATTTATATCAACGAGTTGGATGTCAATAAAGGAGGTGTGGTTAGTAAATTTCCAGATGACTCAAATTAGTGAGCCAAGAGAATTATCTCTGTACAACGGGATGGGCCATGGATAAAAGCATTTTCGGAGGGTAAATCAGGGCAGGACTTATACACTTAATGGTAAGGTCCTGGGGAGTGTTGCTGAACAAAGTGACCTTGGAGTGCAGGTTCATAGTTCCTTGAAAGTGGAGTCGCAGGTAAAACTCACACCACACCAGGTTATAGCTCAACAGGTTTAATTGGGAGCACTAGCTTTCAGAGCGCTGTTCCTTCATCAGGTGGTTGTGGAGTACACAATTGTAAGACACAGAATTTGTCGCAAAAGTTTACAATGTGATGTAACTGAAATTAGCATCGAAAATACCTTAAATTGTTTAAGTCTCATCTGTTAAAATAACCATGTTAGTTTCACTTCTTTCATATGTAAATCTCAACTTCTTTTAAAAGTTACACTCTCAGGTTAACTTTAACAATTGGTATCAGCCAAGATAATGTGGTGAAGGTGTTAGCCCCCTGTGTGCTGTTGTCTGTGCCATAATGTTTAGACTGATTCTAATCTAAAAAATGAATTAAGAGTCTTACATGGATTCATGCAGTTTTTGAGCAAAGTACAAGTTCACCCCACAAATGTTTGTGTACGCATGCATGTGGGTGTGTGTGTGTGTATCTGTAGGAGTGTGTGTGCACATGTGTCTGTGTATATGTGGGTGTGGGTGTGTAGTGCAATGGTGTCACCTGTAGTGTGACATGAAACAAGGTCCTGGTTGAGGCTCTCCTTATGGCTACCGAACTTACTTTCAGTCTCTGCTCAGCCACTGTTTGCTACTGCCTGTCCCAGAGACCTCCTTGGAGGATGGTCACCCGAAGGTCCGAGGTTGAATGTCCTGGATGCCCTGAGGCCTGGTACATTGGTGAAACCAAGCAGAGGCTCCAGCAACGGCTGAATGGGCACCACACAGCAATCTACAGACATGAGGGTTCCCTCCTAGTTGGAGAACACTTCAGTCCAGGACATTTGACCTTGGACCTTTGGGTGACCATCCTCCAAGGTGGACTTCGGGACAGGCAGCAGCGAGAAGTGGCCGAGCAGAGCCTGATAGCTAAGTTCCATACCCATTGGGAGGGCCTCAATCGGGACCTTGGGTTCATGTCACACTACAGGTGACCACCGTTGCACTATGCAAACACACGAACACTCCTACACACAGATGTACACTCACTCCCATGCACCCTCTCTCAGATCCCTTTACGCGCTCTCACACACATACATTCTCTCTCACACACACACACACACACACACACACACACACACACACTCTCTCTCACAGACACTCACAACACCCCCACTCCACCCCACACACACACCCCCACATGTATGTATACACATATATGTTTGTGGGGTGATCTTGTAGTTTGCTCAAAAACTGCACGAATCCATCTAAGGTTCTAGAACATAGAACATAGAAGAATACAGCGCAGTACAGGCCCTTTGGTCATTTTTTAGATTAGAATCAGTCTGAACATTATGGCACAGACAGCAGCACACCAGGAGCTAACACCTTCAACACATTATCTGAGCTGACACCAGTTGTTAAAATTAATCTGAGAATGTAACTTTTAAAAAATGTTTTGTGATTTACATATGGAAGAAGTGAAATGAACGTGGTCATTCTAACAGATGGGAGACTTAACAAACAATCAAGGTATTCAACACATTATCTGGGCTGACACCAGTTGTTAAAATTAATCTGAGAATAACTTTTAAAAAATGTTTTGTGATTTACATATGGAAGAAGTGAAATGAACGTGGTCATTCTAACAGATGGGAGACTTAACAATCAAGGTATTTTTCAATGTATAATTTCAGTTACATCACATTGTAAACTTTTACTACAAATTCTGTCTTACAATTGTGTACTCCACAACCACCTGATGAAGGAGCGGCGCTCCAAAAGCTAGTACTTCCAATTAAATCTGTTGAGCTATAACCTAATGTTGCGTGATTTTCAACCCCAGTCCAACACCGGCATCTCCAAATCATGAGTCTCTGGTAGATAGGATAGTGAAGAAGGCATTTGGTATGTTTGCCTTTACTGGTCAGTGCATTGAGTATAGGAGTTGGGAAGTCATGCTGCAGCTGTACAGGACATTGGTTAGACCGCTTTTGGAATACCGTGTGCAATTCTGGTCTCCCTGTCATAGGAAGGATGTTGTGAAACTTGGAAGGGTTCAGAAAAGATTTACAAGGATGTTGCCAGGTTGTGTAGGGTTAGAGCTATTGGGAGAGTTTGAATAGGCTGGGGATATTTTCCCTGGTGTGTCAGAGGCTGAACAGTGACCTTTGTAGAGATTTATAAAATCACGAGGGGGATAGATAGGGTAAAAAGCCAAGTCTTTGCCCCAGGATAGGAGAATCCTAAACTAAAGGGCATAGGTGTAAAGTGAGAGGGTAAAGATATAAAAGACACCTCAGGGGCAACCTTTTCATGCAGAGGGTGGTGTGGGTGTATGGAATGAGCTGCCACAGGAAGTGGTTGAGGTAGGTACAATTACAATATTTCTAAGGCACCTGAATGGGTATATGAACAGGAAGGGTTTAGAGGAATCTCATGCGACTCCCCCTTGAATAAATTCCAGTGACCTGGTTTCCACTTCTTCGTGAGATAGTGTTACAAAGCTACTGAGGAGAATTTCCTCATTTTTAATCTGCAAAGGGAAGCTCCTGCTTTTGAAATGGGGTCCTGTAGATATGGATATTCCCAATGGCGTTCTCTCACCATTGCTTCCTCTAACCCCCCCTCCCCTGGCCTGCCCCATTTTCTTTCATTCTCTCCCTGAACCTAGTCTTCCTGGTTCCTTTCCTCTGTTCACATAAGCAAACACCTTGAAGATTTGGGGAGAGATCGTTGACTGTGACACCTAACCAATTCTTGTACTAGTGGGATATTGGGATATTAAATGTATTTTACTGCTGGTTGTGTTTGAGTGATCAATGAGCTGCTACAGAGTTGGTACAGAGAGGGGAATCTGAGCTTGGTCAGTTTTACTAGTAACCACCATCACAATTTTTGAGTTATGATCAGTTACAGATCACTTAGTTAGTTAGTGTTTATATTCTGCTATCTGCTGTTATACTCTAAGTATAAAGACCAAAGTCTTGCCTTTTCACACCTGCTCCTCCACTGCACTTGAGTGTACCTGACACAAAAGCTGCTCTTAATGCCAGTGATTTAAACAGTAGCGATCACACCCCCAGCAGCAGCACATTGGGTTTGGACGGTGTGGTTTACCATGTTCACAAGGTGAGCCACAACTGCCCAAGAAATATTATTGAGCAAGTTCCATACGGAGTTTCACAAGATGTTACTGATGAGAAATGTAGGTTTAAAGGGAAGGAGATGGAACATTTTGATGCCAAGGCATGCAAAGCTATGGGCCAAATTAAGGTTGGAATAGTTTGATGTTTTTTTTTAATGGTCAGTGTGGACTCGATGGGTTGAAGGGTCTTTTGACCTTTCTGACTATGACCTGTACTGGTGGTTGAAGCTCTAGCTGTCTGTTGTGGAATAATTGGAACCAGGGGAATATGAGAGGCAGGTGGGTTGATGGGTAGAGCAGACCATGGAGATGGCAAGAGGTGAGTCACAGACGTAGGGGCACGAGGATCAAATTCCGGTTACAGGCTGTTCCAAGCTCTTATTTGGTGGACATGTAAAGTTTGGAAGAGTTAGCTTGGGCAGGAGTAAGGCATTGGCTGATTGTTCCCATTTAAATAATGTGCAGACTTGCAGGAAAAAGACAGGAGATTAACTTTGTTAAATTGCTCAGTTAGCCAGTTTCAGATGTGTTGGACTGAATGGCCTGACTGTCTACTGCATTAATTCTGAGACTCTGTGATACAGAGAGGTTTGGATGAGCTGAAATTGGTGGAGGATGGTAAGCAGGACATTGGCCAGTTGGAGTTCCCTCCCTCAGGATGGCTGATCGTTTCTAGAAAGAAGATTGACAACCTGAAATGCTGCTCAGGCCCAGAGACGTCAACTTGATTCTCTACCCCCTCCCCCACCCCCCAAAATTCTTATTGGCCAAGTATCACTTTTGTCAAGTTTTATGGGAGGTTTCTCACAGCAAGATCTCTCACCGTGCCTGACCAAACTCACCTTATTAACTACCTACCCTGGCCCTCATTCAAGCTCTATCCAACTGCTCAATGTTCTTGCACGTCTTCCAAAAGGCCAGTGTCCTTCGTGTCTGCCTCATCTTTCAAAGGTCTCTGATCCAGCTGAATGTTGGCAATCTGCTGGTGGGGGACAATGCCAGTGTGTTGGCACTGCAGCCATGAAGGTGCTCTGTCCATGGCACAGAACTATCATGGCCACTGTTTAACCACCAGGCCCCATGGTTTATCTGTCCATAGCTTCATCCCATCTAAAGCAAAATGCCACGCAGGCTGGAAATCTAAAATTAAAACAAATTGCCGGAGAAACTCAGTGGCCCTGGCAGTCTTTGTAGAAAGAGAAACAGAGTTAACGTTTCGAGTCTCCTTCAGAACGTTTTTCTCTCCTTTTTGAACATCTTCAGTAAGTCACTGTTACACTGTCCCCAGGGCCTGCTGGAGACCAGAATCCTGTCACTGTCCGGGTGGCGGGGGGAGACATCACCGAGAGGCAGGGAGTCTGACAATCCCAACACCACACAGGAAGGGAGCACATAGTAAGTGGGGGCTGTCGTTCAACATCTCCCCCACTCCCACCGTGAACACCATCGTTGCCAACAACCATTAACACTCTACAGTGATTTGCCTCATCCATCTCTCCTCCACCTGAGGCAGATGGTAGTGCCCGACACAGCTCAGCTCTGGACAAGGAGAGTTCCCTTCTTCCTAGTGTCCTCACCCCATCCCTGGAAGACTGCCCCCCCCACCCACCCCCCTACTTCCTCAGCATCTGTCACCTTGCCTGCTCTGATGGTGTGGAGTAGGCAGGCAGGAGCCTGGGAGAATACAGCAAGCCAGGCAGCATGAGGAGGTGGAAAGTCAACACTTCGGGTATAACCGTTTTTTTAGGACTGGTGGGGGGTGTAGGGGGAGCTGCAGATAAAGGGGGTAGTGGGGTGGGGATAGGTGAAGACAGGCAGAGGTCAGCTCACCCAGATGCTGCTGGACCTCCTGCACACGTCCGAAACAGGTTTTTGACTCGGATGGTATGTGCTGACTGGTGGTACCCCTACACGCAAGAGTGGGACCTGTTATTGGTTAGCATGGAGACCACCCTGTCAGGGGGTGGGTGCTGGGTGTAGTCTGGGAGAGATTGTCTGAGCTGCTGTGGTAACAGGTACTTTTCCCTTCATGTTATAGTCTGGAGCTATCATGATAGAGAGAGAGAGAGAGATGGTACAGGCTCCCTGAATCATAAGACTGAATAGGAACCTCTCCCTTCCATTGGCGTGTGTTGGAAGGATTTACAATATGGCTGCATTATGAACATACCTTCCTTGGTTGTCAAGTCCTGGAGTGGAGCTTAACTCAAAGCTTCTGGCTGAGAGGCAGGGACACTACCCACTGCACTACATGATCACAAGGAGTGTGTACTCAGTAAAGGACAAATCCCAACATGGTCTGCAGGATGTTCAATCGCTTCGAAGGAGCTGCAGAGGAATTTTCTATTTCTTTCTGATCCCTGACCAGCTTGGGACGTTTTTCATTGTTTTCCCATCTTCCAGAAGATGGCGCAAATCTGGATTGGTACAAAATGCTTGTCTTACAATTCATTCAGAGCTGTGACTATGTCAGATAGCTAGGTGGACTAACTTTGTCTTTTCCCATCTGACAATTAATTCTCTTTGGACTTCCACAAAGTTGGTTTTGGAGCTGAATCAGTTTCAGGGAGGAATTTGCATTCAGCCCACGGTCAGTGGGCACTGCCCGTCCCAGTAAATTTTGCCCACCATCCTCAGTTTTTCAGTCTCTAGCATTTTCCAGTTTTTTTTTAATGTAATCAGCTACTTTAGTTTTTCTGAACCGACTGGAGGCACATACATGATGTTCGATGAGTATGTTGATGTTTAGTGGGAAGGAAAGCGGAATATGCTTTGATGATAAGACAACAAAAGTTAAAAAGAACATTCCTCAACTGGGATGTGTAGACTTGGTAATTCCAGATTCACTATCCTGGGGATAACACTGGAAATGTTCTGAGAAGTGACCATATTTATAGAAGCTGTTTTGTTGATAATATCCAAGTGTAAGTTGTTTTTTGGTGAGATATTTTGTGGATTGTCATTTCGTTTTCCCTTCTTGTCTCTGTTCCTAATGGATGAGAACACCCTATTTCTTTTAGACAAATTCTAAACTGGTGGACTGGGAGTAGAGTGGATCTTGCAGCTGATCCTGTGATTCAGGCTCGTTTCAAGATTCTTACAATTATTACATTTCAGGAGTGTCAGTACATGAATATGAAATGTTTGGAGGGATATGGGCCAAGCGCAGGCAGGTGGGATTAGTTTAGTTTGGGATTGGGGTCAGCATGGACCGGTTGGATCGAAGGGTCTGTTTCCGTGCTGTATGACTCTGCACATTATGGAATTTTTTCTAGAGCAGAGAAGGCTGAGGGTGGGGGGGGGGGACCTGATTGAGGTGTATTGAGGGACAGAGACAGGAAAAACTGTAAAGGGATCACTAACCCAGGAGGACACAGTTTGAAGGTAAGGAGCAGGGGTTTTAGAGGGAATTTAAGGAAGGATTTTTTCACCCAGAAGATTTAAGGTATCTGGACATTGCTGCTTGAAAGTGGAGTAGAGGTGGAAACTCTTAGACGTTTAAGAATTATTTAGATAAACGTGAAATGCCACTACATCGAAGGCTATGGGCCAAGTGCTGGTGGTTGGATGTTTGATAGCCACCTGGACACAGTGGGCTCTGAAATATTCAGACCGGGAGAACAGCAGGACATTTATCTTTTCTGTTCTTTTGCAATAGTCCGAGCAATAACGTTCCTAAGCTGACTGCAGAAATGTTACAAGTACAAGTTAACACAATTATATTCATGTAAAAGAAGTGAAATTGCCATCGTCCTACCAGACCATGGGGCTGCTCTCTCATTAGACAGAGACAGAGAGATGTTTGGTGGTGTGTTTAACCTGAAGGTCACCATACCGCGGGGGTCGGGGTGGGGGGATGGAGAGGTTGAGAAGGAGAGTCCTTCATGGTAACTCCAGCTGGTGCAGAAATTGAACCCACCCTGTTAGCATCATTCTGCATTGTAAGCCATCTGGCCAACTGAGTTGTCCCTGTACATGTATTTTTTATATATCCATGTATAAATGTTTCAAAGCACCTACAATTATTGGTGCCTTGTAGCATTCTATCCAACTCTAAAACTGTGGAATTGGGATCTTGTGGTAGTATTCCTGCCTCTGGTCTAGAAGTACAAGTCCCACCTGCTTCCGAGGTGTACTGTGGTTGATTACATGTATTGCTGTGCAGCTCTTGTGGAGCAGTGGCAGTGTCCATGCCCCTGGGCTTAAAGGTCCAGGTTCAAGTCCCAGACATAATGCATCTGAGCAAGTTGTTTAAAAACATCTCTAGCTGTGAATAGCTGTCCCAGTCCTTATTCTGTACACTGTGAGGAAATCCAGAACGTCCAGCTTCCCATGCACCCTGGGACATCACTATGACATTTACACTGACTACATTGCTTGTGTTATGACCCACATGAGATTATCCAAGTTCCAATTTAGTATGAAATTTCTGGGCAGCTTTTTGCTCTCTCTGGGTAGCTGCAATTTACTGCAGATGCTGGAATGTGATACTGAAGACCAAAAGTGCTGGAAATCACGGTGGGTCTAGACTTGAAACATTAGCTTGCTCTCTTTTTCTGGATGGTGCCTGAACCGCTGTGACCTTCAGCACTTTTTGCCTTTAGCTGTCTACGTTCTGAGTGAGACTGGCTGGATTGGTAACTCGCAGTTGGCAGAAAGGGACAAACACTTGATTAGAGTCGAACTTGGCTGAGTCCAGGGTGTCATGCAGGCAATGTGCTTTCTTGTGTTGAGTTGAGATACCAAGTTTCTCTCAACTTCCATTCTGAATGATTACTCTGTGCAGGTGACAGCTC
The DNA here is from genome assembly GCF_004010195.1 of Chiloscyllium plagiosum. Classification (NCBI taxonomy): domain Eukaryota; kingdom Metazoa; phylum Chordata; class Chondrichthyes; order Orectolobiformes; family Hemiscylliidae; genus Chiloscyllium; species Chiloscyllium plagiosum. Next base: position 54,964,610 of record NC_057730.1, on the reverse strand, counting down.
TTTGAAGAAGACCTGCAGAAGCAGATGTATGCTTGTAAACATAAAATCAAAAGCTTGAAATTGTGATACAAATTCCTTTATTTGTGATAGTGGGTCATAAACAATTTCAAAAACTCTTTGCGGATTAAGTTTAGCATGAATATATTACTGCAAATAATAGTTTATTTTCAAATCCAGTAGTTCAGGTGGCTGAATAAAGCAGTTTAATAGAATGATGTGACCTGTGTTGTGGTGGTCTGGTGTATTGTGATTGTGTTGTAAATGGTACAGAAATGTATTTGACTCTTCCTATGAAGACACAAAGTACACCATACACCTCTGATAACATGGTCCTACTGAATACGACCAAATCCTTTTGGGAAGGGAAGAGTGAACTTTTATACTTCTGGTGCTATTTCATTTATGGTTTAGCAACAAAATACCATTTTAAAATCCTAACCCATCCGGGCAGTGCACATAAGGATTACATACTTTAACATTTCAATTTTACAGTAAGTTTTAAATGCTAGCATATTATTTGAAACTCTGATACATGTAAAATATTTAGCAAACTAAAATAGTTTTGTCTACATGCATGTGAAAGTTTTTTTTAAGTGTGAAGGAATAGTTTTATAAATGGAAATAAAAGTGCCCTGTTAATAACATAAGAGTGTGACTTTTTTAACAGTCTTTTGAATCTCTTCCCCCCCCCCTTCTTATACCGTAATTACTCTGTCGTTACTCATTTGATTTTGTACCATTGAAGTCCATATCTCGTCCCCCAGCATCTTCATCAGAGTTCTCCAGTGAAGTGTTATCAATTACTCCACGTCTGCCACCAGATCTCCGTGTTCCACTCAATACTGGCTCGTTTCCCCGTCTACATCAGGAGATGCAGCATGTTAGCAAGGGCAGCAAAAGTCAAACCCCTTCAAACAACTCTCTGTCAATGTTTAATGTAAAGAAATACACAATACATAAACACCCAATTCTACTCTAGATGGATGTACGCCTCCCACCATTTATTTGAGAACATCAACTATAAGGAAGCTGTCTTCTGGTTTAACTGACAGCAACAAAGACTGATCTCTGAGTATCTACCTTGCACAACTAAAAAGGTGCCTGTGGACAACTTGAAAAACTTAGGCACACAGATCATGACATTTGTGTGAATTATGTTTAAAAGATACAACATTTCTTGTATTTAAAAAAAACACTTGTAATGAAGGATTATAGTTCTGGAAGTCAGGCCTTGACTGTAACAATGTCAATCTTAGTGATCCCTCCATGAAACCAGCTGCTAGTTTTGTGTTGCATGTCCAACACGCAGATGCTGGGTGACAGAGACATTCTGTTTTTGATTTAAGTCTCTAGCCTTTGGTGTCAGTGTGGGAACCTTGACCAGTCTGATTGTCAGCCAAAACAAGGGAGGATTGCAGTGATTACTCTACCCTGCGGAGAAAATGAGGTCTGCAGATGCTGGAGATCAGAGCTGAAAATGTGTTGCTGGAAAAGCGCAGCAGGTCAGGCAGCATTCAGGGAACAGGAGAATCGACGTTTCGGGCATAAGCCTGAAGAAGGGCTTATGCCCAAAACGTCAATTCTCCTGTTCCCTGGATGCTGCCTGACCTGCTGCGCTTTTCCAGCAACACATTTTACTCTACCCTGCGACAAATTACTATCGTGGCTTCAAAACATGCAAATGGATGTGCTTTCAGACGACACATGCATGGGATACCAATAGCTAGGTAGGGCCTTTCCTGTATATTTTTAAAATCTAACAAATGCATCACCTATAGGTCTGTTCAAGCAACTTACTTCTACAAAATAAGTGGAGTTAGATAAAACAGCATCAGTGAGTGCGCCTCGATTGTGCTCAGGTGTGAAAATAATCTGGGCAATAATTACTTCATGATGATTTGATGTGAACAGTTCATAGCTTAAAACGGGCATAAAACATACCAGTAATCTCAAAATTCTCTGTCATTTCAGTTTAAGCAAACTCCATAACTTTGTTTGCATCCACTGTATAACCCTTAAATAACGATATCTTTTGTAAATATGCAGTAGCCATGCTTCCCATTACAGATCTGTTTTGTTAACCCTTTGAGGACTAAATGATGAGAATAAGTAAAACGTCCATCTCGACCAACTTTTTAAGTTAATGTCTCATTTTTATTGAATGTATGCAGAATAAAAAAATATACTTTTTTTTAAAAAAAGTAGTTTGGTGGAAACTGCAACATTGATTATTTATGTTATCCTCAAAGGGCTTCAGAAAGTAAAACAGCTCCATAACATGGAATTAATAAAGCAGGCTGGGTCGACTCCTTAACTGCTGCAGAGTTTTGCTTTAAGAAATGCCTTTGTGACTGCTAATGTAGTAAAAGGTCATAGACTGTGCTTTACCAATGAAATGTATCTCCAACAATGATTTGTGGCTCAGTGTGCTATGGGATGGGTGGGAGATGGTGGCCAAGTTTCCCAAATCCTATATTTGATGAAATATAGGAGTCGAAATGGTCACTTCTGAAAACTGCCACTCTGCCTGCAGCTGGGCTTGCTCCCAGCTCTCCGTTACAGGTGAGCTGTGAACAAAATGCAGCTGAGGTCTGAGGAAGGAGTGGCAAGAGGAAACAGTCATAACCAAGGTACAGTTAGGCTCATAAAACATTTTGAGGATTCGGCAGCGTCAGGGTCTTGTCAAATGAAGCACAAGTTGTTAGTGACAGCCTTGAGTACATACAGCAATTGCACTTTCTGTGCACAGCAATATTAAGTGTTAAGCTCTTTATTCTGTATCTAATAGAACTTCTGTTCCATTTACTTATACCACATGTAATATCATTTCCGTAGAATATATTTCACAGAGTCAGAGAAAATATATTTAAGAGTGAACATGCCAGGCACAATTTGAAATTCAGTCCCGCCTGTCCAGGAATTGTTATAATTTGATTCCTGTTTTGTCTAACATGTGGTATAAAGGGAATGTAGGATGAAGAGCCATGAGATAAGATTTATATCACCCTGAGCCCTCACTATCTACTAAGTTGCATATAAATCACATCCTGTGGCTCTTCTGTCTTTACATCTCTTGTTTCTTTTGCTTTTAATTCTGACATTTATCTTCAGCCTTCAGAGTTTTCAGAAACTTTATGTCAGTATTTAAGGAGGAAAAGAGATGGAGGTTTGAGCAATACTAAAAGTTGCGTAGCTGAGGATTGGGAAGTACCTGAGCATTCATTGAGCAGGTTCATGTGCACTTCTGTAATAGAGACAAGATTCCTCTCACGGTTACAAATCATTCCTATGATAAATAACTCTCAACACAAAAAAGAATCACAGCGAGCATATATTGAGCAGACGTCTATGTACAGAACTCTCTGTGAATCTTACTAAGGGAAATCTTGCAGGTTTCAATCTATCAAAGAAAATGACTGGAAAATCTGTTCTATATTCGGGAACAGTTCTTTAGCTATCAATAATAGACACGAAGTGATGTTTAATGAGGTTGGTCTGAAATGTGACACAGTCATAGAGTCGCACCGCACGGAAACAGACCGTTTGGTCCAACTCGTCCATTCCAACCTGGTTTCCCAAACTAAATCAGTCCCATTTGCCTGTGTGGGGCCCATTTCCCGCTATACCTCTCCTACTCATGTCCCTGTCCAAAAGTGTTTTAAATGTTATAATGAGATCATGCAGAATTTATGCCTGTATTACTCTAGGCTTTAAGGTTATCTCCTGGCCAACAAGTTTTGAGTGTCTAAGGATGTGATGGTTCTGTAACTAGTGTGAAAGATCCAAAGAGTTCAAATCCAGGGTAGCTAGTTATGAAATCCAATACAACAAATCTATTGAGATTTGGAAATGGTGCAGTAAAAATAGTTCATGTAAAAGCCAACAAACAGGTCATTAAAGCCAATGAATTGTCATAACAACGTAACCAGGTCACCGATGTTCCTGGGAATGGGATTTACCCTTTTACTGGGTCTACATGTAATTAGTGTCTACACTGTCAGGTTGATCCTGATACCATCTAAAGTGTCCTCACAAGTTGCTCAATTGGGTCAGTAATAAGACTGACCATCACCCTACACAGGGGCAACTAGGGCTGGGCATTTACTGATGCCGTACTGATATGTGGACACCTTAAGAACAATGTCATTTTTTTTCCTGCTGATCTGTCAATAGCCTAATCCTGGAATTTGCATCAGGGATCATGGGATAATATCGAGGACTGGGGCACCTGGGAAAATTGCTTTCTGTTTCTCTGTCCCCGCCAAAAGCAACCAGAGAGAAACACAGCAATGGGATTGATCTTAAGTGACCCTGGAAATAGCCCATACCAAGCCACTCAGTTCCAGGGAGGTTAGGGATGACCCACAAGCCCTGCCCCAGCCAGTAACACCCACATCCCATCAAAGATAATGTCTCGGCGACACGGGGAAATTCCCGCGCTGTGGAGCAGGTGGTAAACTGGATTCCCACATCAGGAAAGGGGCCGGGGCCATTGCATTTACCTGAGTTTGTTCTTCAGCGTGTTACATTCACGGGTCATGGCTTCGTTCATCTCCGTGGTCTCTTCCAGTTCCCGCTGGAGTTTGCGGCGGGCTGCATTAATCCGCTGAGATTCCTCCTCGGACTCTTCCAGCTGCCGCTTCAGTTGCTTCATCCGTGTGTTAGTCTTCTCGGCCTTTGGGTCAAAGAACAACGTATGTGTTAAGATATTCTGAATATTGCCACAGTAACCTTGTGAAAGCCTATCTTTCTCACACAATGACACACTTGGGAAAACATAATTCAAAGGAGAGTCATAGCATTTTACAGCATGGCAAGAGGCTCTTTGGCCCATCGTATTTGTGCTGGTCATCAAGAACCCATCTATTCGAATCGTCATTTTCCAGCACTTGGTCTTTATATCTGGCACTTCAAGTGATCATTGAAATATTTCTTTAAAATGTTGGTTAGATTAGACTACTTACAGTGTGGAAACAGGCCCTTCGGCCCAACAAGTCCACACTGACCCGCCAAAGTGCAACCCACCCATTCCCCTACATTTACCTAACACTACAGGCAATTTAGCATGGCCAATTCACCTGACCTGCACATCTTTGGACTGTGGGAGGAAACCGGAGCACCCGGAGGAAACCCACGCAGACACGGGGAGAATGTGCAAACTCCACACAGTCAGTCGCCTGAGGCAGGAATTGAACCCGGGTCTCTGGTGCTGTGAGGCAGCAGTGCTAACCACTGTGCCACCGTGCCGCTCACTGTGTCGGTCCCTTTCAGGATGGATGGGTAACTTAAAGCAGGCAAAGGGTGGTCTCTTTGTCAGAGATATGTATGGGTCAGATTTGACTCCGTGAGGCAAGTGAACAGTTACACTTGCATGATTTCCCCACCGACTGATCGTGGGAGTGCTGCATTCTGATTTGGAAAGCAAAAATGACGCCTCATCCTCCACAGGAGATCTCCACTGGGTGAAGTAACTGCTGATGCTGGAGATCAGAATCAAAAAGCACAGTGGTTTGGAAAAGCACAGCTGGTCAGGCAGCATCCGAGCAGCAGGAGAGTTGATGTTTCGAGCATAACCTCTTCATCAGGAATCTCTTTAACCAATCAGAATTATTAATGAGCAGCAGAGAGTCTGAACCAGGAAGTGTAGGTTGGAATATTGAACCTTATCTGAATTCAAGGGATGTTACCAGGACTGTATGGTTTGAGTTATGGGGAAAGGCTAGATAGCCTAGGACCTTTATCACTGGAGCAAAGGGGGTTGAGATGTGACCTTACCAAGGTTTATAAAATCATATGGTGATTAGCAAAGGACTTTTCCCTGGGGTGGGGGAGTTCCAAACTTGAGGACGTATTTTTTAAGGTGAGAGGAGAAAGATTTAAAAAAGGAATGAAGGACAACTTTGTCTACACAAGAGAGTGGTTCATGTGTGAAATGAATTTCCAGAGGAAGTGGTGGATGTGGGTACAGTTACAACATTTAAAAGACATTGACATCAGTACCTGAATAGGAAAGGTTTAGAAGGATATGGACCAAGCGCAGGCAGGTGGGATTAGTTTGGGAACATGGCATGTACTGGTTGGACTGGAAGTCTGTTTCTGTGCTGTATGACTCTATGTCTCTATGAGTACAGAAAGGGCAGTAAAGGCAAGGAAAGATGGGATTAAGAGAAAAATAAAGGACAAAAAGATTAAGTAAGGAAAAGTATAATTTGAGATTTAAAACAAAAATTCAATAATAATTAAAACCTCAAGGAATGAGACATTTTTATGGGTTCATTTTCAGTTCCAGAGAGGCTTTTTGGCAGTAATTAAGACTTGTCCTATCATTAAGAATGTACCTGTAGTAGATTGGACAAGTGTAGATTAGTTTAGTGTGTATGTATCATACAAACACAGGACCCTGAGCAGGACAGAACAGAGAGGCTAAAGGTCCTCTCATGTACTGTGGGATCTTATGAACTTCATGTGTTCTGTGTGTGTAAGATCTGTGTTGCTCAGTGAGGTACAACCCAACCAGCAACGTCGTGATCCTCACATTTACACCTTGCTAGTGTTCAGGTGTGAGAGCTTGCTGTGTTGTTCACACTTTAACGCTGAGGAGTGCTGTTAGTCTCAATGGCATTTCCCCAACAAGATCCTGGCCAGTTTGTGGCTGAGACAGAGTTGGGGGTTGGAGATCCAGTTATGTGAGGTCTCGGAGTACCATAATCCTTTCCTGAGGAAGTAGCTATTCAACAAAGAATAGGTCATCCTAGCAGCACAAGCAGAGATGACGTCCAGATGATACAAAGACACAACTCCACCAACTTTTGGAAAAAGAGATTTCCAAAGACTCTTGACAGAAACAATTTGTCCCCATCTCTGCTTTAAATGGGAAAACCGTTATTTTTAAACAGTGATGCCCCAATTCTAGATACTTCCACAAGAGGAAACATCCTCTCCACTCCGTGAAACAAGTATTTATTCAAAAGGCACATTGATAATGTGAGGGGCTGCTGTGGACCAGTCCTTGGGTCATGATGGTCGAGCTAACAAAATGTGAATCATCCCCTGTAAAAGTGACTGCCTCAAAACAGAAATTGCTGAAGAAACTCATCAGGTCTGGAAGTATCTGTGAAGAGAAAGTTGAATGTGCGGGATACCACCTTTACCCAGGCACCACTCATTGTGATGAAGGGTCACTGTGCTCCAAACATTGACTGTGCTTTCTTCCCACGGATGTTGCCAGACCTGCTGAGTTTCTCCGTCAGTCTCTGGTTCTGTTTCAGATTTCCAGCCTCTGCAGTTGTTGGTTGTATTTAAGGCTAACTGCCTGTTAAACTTCCCCATGTTATTAAACCTAAGAAGCCACCATACCTGAGATTGTAGTAGGAGCCAGAGAAAAGAAGCAGCTACCAATATAAGAAAGGAGACAGAGTTAAGATGAGACACTGAGATCTCTGCTTACGGTGCCAATTTGACCCGGTTTCGGATAGAGCAGCTGCCTGATGATGAGCAGCTCTTGTTACAACATCTTTGAGAACCTACCCATGCTCTGTGTGGGGGTCCTGGCCTTTCAATCAGTGGGATCGGAGCTCTGCTTCTCAATACCTCCACTACGTTGCAATATTAGCCCATAGTATTCAGAGGAGAAAGTGAGGACTGCAGATGCTGGAGATCAGAGCTGAAAATGTGTTGCTGGAAAAGTGCAGCAGGTCAGGCAGCATCCAAGGAGCAGGAGAAGGGCTTATGCCCGAAATGTCGATTCTCCTGTTCCTTGGTTGCTGCGCTTTTTCAGCAACACATTTCAAGAATGGTATTCACAGAGTATTGCACAGGTACACAAAGTTCTGACTATAACATCATAAGAATATGAATAGGCAATTCGGCCCCTTGAGCCTGCTCTGCCATTCGATAGGATGATGGCTGATCCGACATTCCTCATGTCCACTTTCCTGCCCTTTTCCTGTAACCCTTGATTCCCCGATTAATCAAGAATCTATCTCAGCTTTAAATATAGTCAAGGACTCTGCTCCCACAGCTCTCTGTGGTAAGGGGCTCCAAAAACTCACAACCCTCTGAGAGACAACGTTCCTCCCCATCTCAGTCTGAAATTGTTGTCCCTTTACTCGGAGACTGTGCCCTCTGGTCCTAGGCACTCTGAGGGGAAACATCCTCTTAGCATTGACCCTGTCAAGCCCCTTAAGAATCCTAAATAAAAACCAAAAGAATTGCCAGATGCTGGAAATCAGACAGATAAACAGAAGTTGCTGGAAAAGCTCAGCAGGTCTGGCAGCATCTGTGGAGAGGAATCAGAGTTAACATTTTGGGTCCAGTGACCCTTCTTCAGAACTGATGGTAGTGAGGAAAAGGTTGGTTTTTATGCAGAAGTTTGGGGTGGGGGAGGTAAGGAGCAAATGATGGGTGTTCTGCCAGACCTGCTGAGCCTTTTCAGTAATTTCTGTTTTTTGTCCCTTAAGAATCTGATACGGTACAGTATCAGAAACTCAGGGAGAACAACCCCAATCAGTTTAACCTTTGCTCATAATCCTTCCATACCAAGGATCATCCCAGTGAACCTCCTTTATCAGAATGTTCTAAGCACTGACTCAATGGCTGGTTATAAATAATATTGTTAAGTATTGTCCAAGAAAGGTCAGGAAATATAGTTAATAAAATTGATCACTGTAATAGTGTCATAGAGATGTACAGCATGGAAACAGACCCTTCAGTCCAACCCGTCCATGCTGACCAGATATCCCAACCCAATCTAGTCCCACCTGCCAGCACCCGGCCCATATCCCTCCAAACCCTTCAATTGTACCAGCCTGCACCACATCCTCTGGCAGCTCATTCCATACACGTACCACCCTCTGTGTGGAAAAGTTGCTCCTCAGGTCTCTTTTATATCTTGCTCCTCTCACCCTAAACCTATGCCCTCTAGTTCTGGACTCCCCGACCCCAGGGAAAAGACTTTGTCTATTTACCCTATCCATGCTTTCTGTTTTTGGAAATGTTCTTAACTTCAATACAAATGAAGCTCGTTTCAGGATTTGTAAATTCGGTAATCCAGTTCTGATATCAGTCTTTAGTTCCCTCACAAGAAAGACAATGTTCTCCCTGTGTCAGGGGTGTACAAAGGCCAGGGTTTGGGTGGTATATCTGTGAGTCTGCTCTCTCTGTCTCTCTCTCAGAGAGTTTGAAGGTCTACCTGTTCTTTATATTGCTCTCCATGTCTTCTCTCATCTTCCACCTGCAACAGGGTCTCCTTCAGTTTCTTCTCTGTCCGCCGAGCTGCCTTGGTGGTTGCTTGTTTCTCCCTAAAAAGTAACGCGTGAAGACGATCACTCAGACATTATCCTAGCCAAAAGTTTCGCTGAGACTAAATCCCAAACCAGTTTCAGTGGATCAGTCTGTCTGGCCTTTGACAGACCAGTATCTACATTAATTCCATCAGGATTCCCAAACATAACCTGCTACTTAGTTTTAATACCAACTGAGTATCTTATTAAAAGCAGGCTATTCATGTGGACAATCTGTAGAGATAGAGAGCTGTAGAAAAATAAACCAGTGTGTACACAGGGAGGTAGACGACTTAATCCCAGACTGGCTTAAACACACAAACCATAAAACCGGAGCCAAAATAGTTTGTAAACATGCTCACAGTTGCCAAAGCGGAGTCAGTCAGTGAACTCTTCCTGTATTTGATATTTATAGTCCACCTGTAATACGGAGTTGAATTTGTAATCCTTCTTTGCAGGTAAGAGAGAGCTATGCAGCTATGTGAAACGGTGCCTCATAACAGTCTTTTCTTCATTCACAGGATGAGGACATCACTGGTTGGGCCAGCATTTATTGTCCATCCCTAATTACCCAGAGGGCAGTTAAGAGTCAACCACATTGCTCTGGGTCTGGAGTCACTTGTGGGCCAGACCAGGTAAGGATGGCAGTTTCCTTCCCCTAAAGGACATTAGTGAACCAGATGGGGTTTTCTGACAATGGTTTTATGGTTATCTTTTTTTAAATTGAATTCAAGTTTACCATCTGCCATGGCAGGATCTGAACCCAGGTCCCCAGGGCATTATCTCAGTCTCTGGGTTGATAGTCCAGTAACAATGTCACTGGGCCACCATCTCCCCAAGTGACAGCTATCATGGTAACTAATGTACCCAAATGTGGCTATTTTCTAATCAACCTGGCCAGAGGCATTTTTACATTCTTCTGGGAGAAGTGGGACCTGAACCCTGGCCTCTTTGACCCAGAGATTAGGACATTACCACTACCCCAGAGATTGCAAGGCTACCACAGTCCCAGGGGAGCATTCTCATTGAGAAAGAAGAAACCCAGTAATTGAATGAGCTGGGGTGGGTAACTGTCCTGATGATAATCATTGTGAAAGCTCTAATGCTTGTCTTAACAAATTGAAGGGTAATCTGGGATACCTGAAAACTAAAATGCTGCATCATTTTAGATTGATCATTTCTGATCATTGCTACAACGTACACGAAAGGCAGTTTAGCGCCTGCAAGTAAAGGCAATTGGACGAGGGAAATGATCATCGTTCTTACTTTACTTCAGCCTCCAGTTGTTCTTCTAACTGGGCAATCTTTGACTCCAGGGCAGTGATGGTTGATTTGAACTTGGACTTGACTGTCCCTTCCATTTCTTGCAGCTTGGCCTTAAGCTCCTTGTTCTGCCTCTCGAGTTGCTGACGGGAACTCTCGTTCTTCTGGCTGGCGCTGCGCTCAGCGGCCAGCTCGTTTGATAGCTGCTCCGACTAACAACCAGAAAGAAACATCGTCAGAATTCACAGCCAACAGGAGGATCATCCTGATCTGATCAGAGCTCTTCCAACTTTCTCAAACTTCGTTTACACCTGCCTCAGAAACTTGCTGATGTTTGTTTAACTCTCCCAGCTTCAGCCAGCATGTGGAATTGCAGTGTGGGTTTTGCACATCTTTCCCCAGGGGTGCAGGTGTTTATCTTAAAGGAGAGCTTAGCAGACAACGTGCTGAGGTTGTACACCCAAAATTTAATTGGTAAGGCATTAGCTCTGGGAATCCAATTGAAAAGAATGGTCTCAGCACAAGGCAGTGAGGAATGTGTCTTGCAATTTTAAAAAAAATTCATTCATGGGATGCAGGTGTCAGTGGTTCGATCCATTTATTGCCCATCCCTAATTACCCAGAGGTCATTTAAGAGTCAACCATATTGCTGTGAGTCACATACAGGTCAGACAGGGTAAGGATGGCAGATTTCCTTCTCTAAAGGGCATCAGTGGGATTTTCCCCAACAATCAATAATGGTTATCATTAGACTCTTAATTACTGATTTTTAATGAATTCAAATTCCATCATCTGCATGGCAGGATTCAAACACAGGTCCCCGGGGTCTCTGGGTCAATGGCCCAGTGATAATAACACAAGGTTGTCACCTCCCCCAAAGTATACCAGAATGTTTGGTGTTTGAATGAACTAAATGGTGGAAAAGATTCAATCTTCACCCAATCTTTCATTTCCAGTTTATTTCAGGAGATTATGAACCTACCTCCAGCCTCTTTCATCCAGGGGAAACTCTCTGCCTTGTGAGTTATGAATAGAACATAGAACATTACAGCACAGTACAGGCCCTTCGGCCCTTCGGCCCTTGATGTTGTGCCAGCCTTTTATCCTCTTCTAAGATCAGACAATCTACGTGCCCTACATTGTACTATCTACTATGTGCTTATCCAAGAGGCACTTAAATGAATAGGATTGTTATAGGTGAGCAGGAAGGACTCTCCTTGTCAGCTTGTCCCCTCACCTGGGGCATGGATACTCTCAGGTTAATGCCCCACCAATCATCTCTCTGTGATGAAAGATGGTCCCCTGCGGCTATGATGGCCTTACCTTACTGTACCTGCGTGTTGCAGTAAACAGTGGAAGAAAGGTGATTTTATTTGTCAGTACATATTATTGCTGGCTGGAAGTTGGGAAGATTGTGTCGTTATGTAAATGCAGCTCTACATTCAATGGTCAGGCAGCTGCTTTCTGCTTCTAGCCTGTGCTAGTGTGCCATCTGGTGGCCCACTGTCAGAAGTCTCTAGCTGCTGCTGTTGAGAGTGAACATCCTCTGGGGTTGGAAGCCACTGACACTCGAACCTGATAGTTTTCTGAGGGATGAAGGGGATGTGGTGACCTAGTGGTACTGTCATGGGACTGTTAATCTAGCAAACCAGGTAATGCTCTGGGCACCTAGGTTTGAATTCGCCACAACAGATGGTGAAGTTTTAAATGCAATTTTAAAAAAAAACAGGAATTAAAAGTCTAATAATAGCCACAAAATTGTTGTCAATTGTCAGAAAAACTGTCTCACAATATCCTTTCACGAAGGGATCTGCCATCCTTATCTGGTCTACATGTGACTTGAGACTCACAGCAAGTTGGTTGGTTTTTAACTGCCCTCTGGGCAATTAGGGATGGGCAATAAATACTGGCCTGGATGCATTCTGCACTCAGAATGAGAAATCTGAACAATTAAACTGCTTTACCCAAAGAGTGCAGCATTACAGATTCATGGGCAAGCTAAGCACAGGAACAATACACTGCATTACAACCAGCTGTCCTTATAAAAGGGTGATCTGTCTGAATTACTGTGAGTTGTTGTTTTGAATAGAAGTACAGTTTGTAATAATGTGCCATTTGCCCTGTGCTAGTCACGTCACTAGAGGTAGCCACCTTAAAACGAGACAGTACAGACTGGACTGTAGACTTGTGATCACAGATCAATCATAACAGTATGTTTTACCATTTACCAGCACCACTACTCTGATAGGGACACTGTCATTTTAATTTCGATCTAACTTGTTACTGGATATTTCTGTGTGATGTTTGTAGCATTTAGTTCATGAGCAGCTAGCTACATTGTGCATATTAAGTTTAGATGCAGATCCTGAAACCTTTCTCATTGCCCAGCTTACAAGCAGCACAATGTAACTGCTTTAAGGGATCATTGCCAGCCGCAGTACGGCTCAGTGTGGTGAAAGTGGGTTTGAGTTTCTTACCTGCTGTATAACCTTCCTGAGACGATCATTCAGCGTTTCCATGTTACCCTGCTCCTCTTCCAGGTCTTCCTCCATCTGTGATATTCTAGTCTCCAGGCGCCGTTTCTCATCCAGAAGTGCGGACCTGTAATGTTTTAGCAATTCGTGTCGGATTAATACTTCCCTGATCATACAGGGTCACAAACTGCACTTACAGAAAGCACACTGCGAACTCTACAACCCTCCTCAGGGCACACAGGAGAAACCGTTTACTTTATGGTTTGGATATTGACATTGTTCTCACCCAAACTTGCACTGCAGAAAGTCCTTCTGACTTGATGCATCAGAAAAATGTATCAGGAACAATAACTATATTTGTAGATGATACAGAGATTGGCTAGGTGGTTGACAGCGAGGAGGAAGGTGTTAGGTTACAGGAGGATATAGATGGATTGATCAGATGTGTACTGAAATAATTGCAGAGAGGTTGGTAACCCATTACCAGGTCCCCCATCAATTACACATGGAGTGTCCCTGACACTGATCCAGCCCCCTCAGAGTCAGCTCTCAGAGTGGACAGAACCCCTGACACTCCTGTTTATTTTTTCTTTTTTATTTCTTTTTTTTCTCATTCCCCCACACTATTGCCCAACTGCGATAGTGCTTATTTTCCCCCAGCACCCATGCAGGTGTGAGACGCAGTGAAAGACACAAGGTGCACCAATCTTTATTCAGTTTCCACCACCAAGAAGAAAGGAAACACCCAAGTAGCCAATGACAAGCAGTGCCCTTCACACCAAAGGGCAATGCTTGACACTCCTGTTTATATCTGTCAACCAGGGCTCCCTGATGGGATCAGGTTAACAACCCCAACCAAGGAACTCAGATTCTATGAGGTCCCCCTGGCTGACCCAATTACAATCACTAGAGGCAGATCAGTACGAAATGGAATTTAATCCTGATCTATGTAAGATGATGTTCTTTGGAAGATGGAACAAGGGAGCACTCAATAATGGCAGGGCACTAGGAAGCTCAGAGGAACACAGGGATCTTTGGGTATTGTCCACAGATCCCTGAAGGTGCAGGACAGGTTAATAGGGTGGTTAAGGTGGCTTAAGGGGCATTTGCCTTTCTTAGTTTTGGCGCAGATTCTAAGAGGAGGGAGGTCATGTTGGAGCTGTACAGGATTTTGACTGGGCCACAGCTGGAGCACTGGGTGCAGTTCTGGTTCCCACACTATAGGAAGGATGTGATTGCACTGAAGGGGGTGCAGAAGGAGATTCACCAGGATTTTGCCTGGGATGGAGCAGCTTAGTGATAGAGACTGGATAAATTCGGGCTGTTTTTTTTGGAGTAGAGAAGGCTGAGGGGGACTAATAAAGGTGTATACAATTCTGAGAGGCATAAATAGAGTGGATGGGAAACAGCTGTCCCCCTTTCGTGAAGGGTCAAGAACAAGGTGACATCAATTTCAGGTGAAGGACAGGAGGTTCAGAGGGGATTTGAGGAATTTGTTTTCACCCAGAGGGTGGTGGGATGGGGGAGCCTGGAATGCCCTTGGAAACTTCCCAACCTCTAAAAAGTACTTGGATGAGCAGTTGAAATGTCCCAACATTCGAGGCAATGGGCCGAGGATGGGAAAGTGGGACTGGTGTAGAGTTAGAGTTGCTTGGTCAGTGCAGAAACGATGGACTGAAGGGCCTCTTCGGTGATGTACGGTTCTGTGATTCTAAAAATGCTTGGAGTCTGTTTGAAGTTTCCACACAGCCTCAGGTTTTCTTTATTAATTCATAGGATGAGGGTGTCACCAGCATACATTGCCCAGAGGGCAGTTAAGAGTCAATCCCATTGCTGGGGTCTGGAGTCACATGGAGGCCAGACCAGGTAAGCATGGCAGTTTCCTTCTCACAAGGGCATTAGTGAACAAGATGAGATTTTCCTGATAATCGATAATCAAGACATTTTTATTGAATTCCAATTTCATTTCTACCATCTGATGTGACAGGATGTGACCCCAGCCTCCAGAACATTCTATGGGCTGACAGTCCAGCAATAATCCCACTAAGCCATCACCTCCCTTGGGAAGAGCTGGGGGTTGTAAACCAATCTAGAACATGACATTGTGTGGGGCCAGCCGCGTGATCAGGCAGACTCTGTTTCAGTGTGGAAGAGTTTACCACTCATCACTGTGTTGAGAAAACGTCACGTTTGCAAGAATAGAAGAGTGAGGATCTTCCCATTACATACTTTCCAGAAACATTCCCTGCCAATTCCTCAGCGAGCTCCTCTTTCTCCTGCTCAGCATGACGGCGAGCACGCTCTGCTGCTGCCAAATCCTTCAAGGGGGGACAGAGAGAGAGAGAGAGAGAGAGAAAAGCAAATTTAAACAAAATGTGCATCCTGTGTTGGAGCCATTTCAGGGGGATCCCACATTTGACATGAACCCAAAGATGCTGTTTGGACCAAAGCAGCACCCACTTCACTGGCATCAAGCCTGCCTGAGGCTAGGAATGTGGTGTCTGGTTCCCTTTGGTTTTAATAACACATCGGAGAGTATCATTAACATCAAAGCAGGGCCTGTGCACCACCTAATGAAAGCGGAAAGTGCTGGAGAAGCTCAGCAGGTCTGGCACCATCTGTGGAGAGAGAAAGCAGAGTTAACAATTCGAGTCTGAAATTGATTTTCTTCCAAACTCCAAACAAGTCATATCCGACTTGAAACGTTAACTCTGCGTTCTCTCACCACAGACGCTACCAAACCCATTGAGCATCTCCAACCTTCTCAGGGTTTGTTTCAGGTTCCCAGCATCTGCTGCATTTTACTTTGATTTCTGCACAGCTTAAAGATGTTCTGAAATCGAATGAATGCAGTTTATACATTGACTATTCTTTAAAGGGGAGAGGATGGGGTGGGGTGTGTGGGTGTGGGGAGGGGGTTGGAATTTACTGAACGGAGTGATTGAAGAGGAACAACCCCAGCCCCATGCACTGGAAGAGTGCACAGCCAGTTGGAGATGGTATATCGATCTTCATTGCAAGAGGATGGAGGTTCAGAATGGGGAATACCTTATTGCAGTGATACAGGGCCTTGGTGAGACCACACCTGGAATTTTCTGGAGAGTTTTGGTCTCCCTACCTAGGGAAAGATATCACCAAACTCACTAGGCTGATACCAGGGAAGGTAGGATTGCTGTATGAGGAGGGAGAGAGGACTGGGCCTGCATTCACGAGAGTTTCTAATAACCAGAACACGTCTAATTGGAACATCTGAAGTTCCTACAGGGCTGGACAGACTACAGGCAGGGAGAATGTTTCTCCCTCTGGGTGGGGAGTTTAGAATCATGGCACACGGTCTCAGGATGGCAGGGTCTTTAGGAAGAGCTGTAGTGGTGCAGGGGTACCTACCGCACCTCTCAAAAGGAGGCCCCTGTTCACTTGCCAACTCTTCCTGAGGTGTGGCGTAAAATCCCCCAACAGATTCGTTAGAAAATATCAACAGCAGCTTGGCCTGAGATGAGGAAACAATGCCTCACTCAGAGGGTGTGGTGGCCAAGGCACTGAATATATTCAAGGAGGAGAGTTTAAAGACATCATGGGGCACAGGGAGAAAGTGGGCATTTGGCGTTGAGCCGGAGAATCAGCTGTGACCATATTAAATGGTGGAGCAGGCTCAAAGGGCCGAATGGCCTACTCCTGCTCCTAGTTTCTGTTTTTCAATGTTGGAAGCCCAGTGACAGCGATGACATAGTGAAGGGGGAGGAGCATAGATGCTAATTGCACTCCGTGTGGAATATTCCCCCATCCCTGGGAGATGGGGCCACCCTCACTGCTGAGTGGGAGTGTGGTGGCCTAGTCAAACTCCTTTCAATCACATGGCCCTCCCACCCAAAACCCAGCCCTTGGGAGCACGTAATAACCAGCTTAGATTTCAGCCATTAGGATAAGGTTCTTAAATTTGATAAAAGGACGTGAAGTTTCTAGACATTTGTCATTACAGTACAGCTCACTATCATGTCCGCACACCAAAACTGGGATAAACAGGCCTCCCTCTCGCTTGCTCTGAGAACTTCTCCTTACTCTGGGATATAGCTGTCCCAATGTACACAATGCTGGTGACAGGTGGGAGAGTGAATCCCTATGTCAGCTCCCTGCTTCCCAATGGTTTACCTCCTGGACTTGCAACAGGTCAGCCTCCAGGTTCTTGGCTTTTTTCTCGTTCTCTTTAGCCTGGGCCAGGACCTCTTCCCGGGAATTCCGAGCATCTTCAAGTTCCCGCTGATAATCCTTCATCTGAGCCTAGATGAGACAGAAATTCATGAATGAATCCTGAACCCCATTAATCTGCCCCTTCCCTTCAAACAGACAAACATGGACAATTCCCCTTTAGGATCTGAATAATATCGGAATATTTTCGCCAGTGTTTAATCGTGGGGAGGGTGGACAATGTTGTTTGACACATTTTGATGAGTGACGATTTCACTGCTTGTGATTGTAGAACCCCTACAGTGTGGAAAAAGGCCATTCGGCCCAACAAGTCCACACCAACCCTGCAAAAACTAACCCACCCAAACCCATTCCCCTATTACTCTATATTTACCCCTGAATAATACACCTAACCTACACATCCCTGACACGATGGGCAATTTAGCTTGGCCAATTCTCCTAACCTTATATCTTGGCCTTAATTGTACCGCTCTATTTTGCACCGATGAGACTAACCCACCTGGAGTTTCTTCAGTTGTTTGATGGCATCCTCACGGCCTTTGATGGCCACTTCGACTTGGCCCTCAAGGTCACTGAGATCAATCTCCAGCTTCTTCTTAGCTGCTGCTGCTACTGTGCGCTGTTTACGTTCATCTTCCAGTTCACTCTCAAGCTCATGGACCTACGAGTAAACGAAGCTCAATGTGGTGACTTCAA
Organism: Chiloscyllium plagiosum; assembly: GCF_004010195.1. Lineage (NCBI taxonomy): Eukaryota > Metazoa > Chordata > Chondrichthyes > Orectolobiformes > Hemiscylliidae > Chiloscyllium > Chiloscyllium plagiosum. Next base: position 54,946,690 of record NC_057730.1, on the reverse strand, counting down.
CACTTCTCATCGCTTACTGCCGTCAGAGCTAACCCTCCCATCGGAGGCATTTGAAAAAAAACTGAGGGGAAAGTGAGGGCTGCAGATGCTGGAGAGGCAGTGTCGAAAAGTGTGGTGCTGGAAAAACACAGCAGGTCAGGCAGCATCAGGAATGATGAAGGGCTTATGCAGAAATGTCAATTCTCCTGCTCCTTGAATGCTGCCTGACCTGCTGTGCTTTTCCAGCAACACACTTTTCAACACTAAAAAACACTTAAGCATTGTTCTAATCAGCCTGCTCATTACACACCTTGGGAGCAGGCCAGGAAAGGTAACTGCTATAACATCATTGAGCTGAAGTGGTCTAGTTCAAGGAGCACTGCTCCTTCATCAGTTAGCTACAGAGCTAGTGCTTCCAAATAAACCTGTTTCACTATAACCTGGTATAACCTGGTGTGATTTTTTTAACTTTGTTCACCCCAGTCCAACACCAGCACCTCCACATCATAGTTCAAGGAGTGCACCTATCTCTATTTATTGCGACTTTTTAGAAAAATTATAGAATCCTCACAGTGCAGAAAGAGAACATTCAGTCCATCGATATGAGAACATCCCACCCAATACCAGGATTTCCCATGGCTAATCCACCTAGCCTGCACATCCCTGCACACTATGGAGCTATTTTGACTTGATTTATTACTGTCACATGTACCAGGGTGCAGTGGAAACTGCTGTCTGACATGCTTTACAGGCAGACCACACTCTCAAAGTGCATCAGGGTAACAGTACAGAGTGCAGGACACAGTGTTACATCTGCCAAGGAGGTGCAGAGAGAGATCAACAATCAACATTAAATTTCCCACAGCCAATTCACTTAAACTGCACATCTTTGGATTGTGGGAGGAAACCCACATAGACACAGGGAGAATGTACAAACTTCACACAGATAGTCGCCCGAGGGTGGGATCGAACTCAGGTCCACAGCGCTGTGAGGCAGCAGTGCTAACCACTGAGCCACCCGGTATTCTTTCGCAGGATGTCAAAGTCACAGGCAAGGTCTGCATTTACGGCCCATCATTAATTGCACTCTAGGTCCTTTCAGAGGACAACTGAGCGTCACCACAGTATAATGTGTCTGGAGTCACTTAGATCATAGGCCAGATGATCTCCCCCTGCCATCCAATATTGGTGAATCCGATGGGTTTTTAAACTCTGTCAATGCACAGGGACCAGTATTTTAGCAGCAGGTACAGAATGTTTTTGACTGGTTGCATTTACTTTTATTCAACCTGTTACAGAGATGATATGACACACCTCTGGAGCAGGTAGAACATGAACCCAGGCCTCCTGGCTCAGAGGAAGGGAGACTACCACTGTGCCACAGCAGCCTATGTACAGGGACTTTTATTAATTCAAATCCCACCATGTTCCTCGACAACGCCATTAGGAGCAATGGCCAGTGCCAGTACTGCAGGTTGGTGGGAGTGGTGGTTTGGGGGGCGTGGTGTGTGAGCTAAAGGATGAAGATTTTTTCTGAAGCCCCTCCCCACCAACGTGGATGTGTGGAGAAGCAATCGGTGGGTCCAGAGATCATTTCACCCCCAACCAAGGAGTCCTCCCCCGCCCACCCCGGGAGGGGGTTGGAGGGGGGGTGGCGGTGATTGTAAAAGGTGAGGGCAGGGGTGGCAATTATCCCCTCTCCCACCAGGCAGTTTACCAACAGCTCTGCCCATTGCTGGCTACATATAAACAATGGTGGAATGAAGCCTTCAATTGGTCACTTATTGGACTCAATTGGTTACTCAGCTGGCCCCTGGGCTGGAAAGATGTCCTTACCCCTCTCACCCTGCCCTTATTTGGGAGAAGTCAAGATGGCGATGGGTTCTCTGCTCCTTAATGCCCCTTTATGGGGCTGTTATTTCCAGTTTCCTCTCCCGCATGATTCCTTTTATCTCTGTTTGGTTTCATTTGTTTTTTTTCCTCAGTTTGCTGCCGGGTCAAAGTGCCACCTAACATCTGCTTTCCCCCTCTCAGCACTGGTGCTACACATGAGTTTTATTTCATTTGATCTTACAACAGCCGCTAACAACAATGCTCAGCATTTTTCACAGCGATGGCTCGTGTTGTAATCAGTGTCCCTGAAATGATCAGACACTGTTTTACCAGCGGAGTGAGGTGGCTGAAAAAACTCTGTTGGACTCTGTTTTCCTGACTCCACTGACTGTAGCCGTGCCCATACATTAAGCTGTATTGCTCTGGATTATCAGAACGGAATTAAATATCAGTGTTGAATGTGTGGGTTCTCATGGAACCGATTGGTTATTGTGAAACAAAAACAGAAATAATTGGAGAAACTCATCAGGTCTGGCAGCATCTGTGGAGAGAGAAGCAGAGTTAATGTTTAGGGTAGATTGACCCTTCCTTGAAGCTGATGAGTGTACCTGTTTGACCAGCTGCCTCCTCTTTTCCTCATTTTGCTCATCTCTGGCCTGTAGTTCACGTTCAAACTGTGTTTTTAGGGCCTGCAGATTCACTTCCAGCCGCAACTTGGCATCCTCTGTCGCCTGGAGCTCATCTTCAAGTTCTTCCAACTGGGTCTTCATCTCCTCCACTTGCTGATCCAAGGCACGTTTCGATTTCTCCAGGTCGTGGACCTTCAGTTCACAAGGTGCAGCAAAAACAATTCATGGAATGAACAGCATGAAGACAAAGGAAGGTAACATTCTGAACGACCCCTCCGTCTCTCATATAAGGTTCTAAGAAAACGGCACCATGCTGCTTTGAACTATTTCAAATCACAATCTCTCACACACCTCTTTTCTGCTAACCCTTATTTTTAACCCCATGATGTGCTCAGAAATGGGGAAAACATGTGCATGCTTTTGTAAGATGGATTTTGGATTGAAATTCCAGCCTCTTTCTTGACCCTTAACCCTTGTGTTGCCATGGAGAGATTTGGAGCATGAACACCTTTTGTGATGGGTCAAGGTCAGGCAGGGGACAGGAACCGCCAACCCTGTCCATCTGAGTCTTTCTGAGAACAGACAGATACTGTTAGGGCAGGAGGATGCAATGTCTGTCAACACAGGGACTGAGTGGTAGCACTGGGTGCAAACATCAAAGATCCATTTGGTTATTCCCTCCCAGTGAAACAGAAGCTGAACTTTGAGTAATGGAATCAGCAACTGATCAATACTCTAAACATCCCAATTTTTCTAAGTGGTTAGCTTTTTAGAAAGTGTCTCTATTTGGATGTTCTCCCTCTTCCCCATTGTCCTCAGCCCATATTGAATTCCACATCGCACTTGTGTGTCTGTTTACTTACATTCTTTCCAACATCATCCTTTGAGCTCATGATATCTTCCATCTCAGCCCGTAGCTGCTTGTTGACTCTCTCCAGGTCCTCTTTGCATTGTAAAGCCTCATCCAAGGCTCGGGTCAAAGCCAGGGCCTTTGTCTCCTTTTCCCGAGCATCAGCCTCTGCCCTGTCCCTTTCGTCTGCGTACCGAGCAGAAATATTCTTCTCTTCCGCTAGCATCTGACAAAGTGAGGATAGCACATTGTCAGAACTGGGCTTGATGAAAATCCTACCTTACCAACAGCTGTTGGGTAATCCAGTGTTAGAGCATTCTACACAGATGCCATGAATTTTAACCTCATTGTGAGCAGTTGTGGGCCGCACATGATAGGAAAGATGAGGATCCGTTGGAGAGAGAGCAGAAAGTGATCTACAAGAATGGTTCCAGGAATGAGAGGCTTCAACAATGAGGAGAGATTGGAAAGGTTGGGGCTGCTATCCTCAGAGAAAAGAAACTGAGAGGAGATTTTCAAAATTATGAGTGGGGCTGGACAGAATAGAAAGGGAGCAGTTCATAAAAGAAACAGAAATGAGAGGGTCTGGCTACAAAGTGATGTGCAAATGAGGCAAGAGTGATGTGAGAGAAACCTTTTCACCCAGTGAGTAGTTAGGGCGTGGAAAAGTGGGGGAGGCAGGTTCCTTTGAGACTGTCAAGAGAGGCATTGGATGGCTATTTGGATAGAAATGGTTTGTTGGGATATGGGAGAAGGACAGAGGATTGGCTCGATGGGATAGAACTAATGCAGGCATGATGGGTCAAGCTCCCTTCTTCTGCTCCATAACAGGTCTGTGATTTAATCAAACTTAACGTTGACAAAGATCAATGGTAAGCTATAGGTATTTTGCAATTATTAGAATCACAAGGTAGCTTGGTTGGCTACCCAGCCTCACTCCATTTATATTTTACTGTGTTTTATTACAGGCTGGCATATTGGAAATGTTCACCAAGTTAAAGCAAGATTTCTCCTTATCTGGAAGGTGGCAAAGAAAAAGTGGCTTGTTCTGCAGAAATCGCTCACCTGATCAAACTTCTTCTGCTTCTTCTCTAAGTTGGAAACGAGTTGCCGCTGATTGTCCAGGTCCACCAAGAGGTCATCAAGTTCCTGCTGCAGCCTGTTCTTGGTCTTCTCCAGTTTGTCATATGCTGCTGCCTTTTCCTCAAAGTTCTGGGTAATCGCTTCGATTTCCCGCTGAAGTTTCTTCTTCCCTTCTTCAAGCCCATCCAGGGCAGACGCATCTTCGTTCAACTTCTTCTTAGCGTCTGACAGCTGTGTGAGGAAATCAATGTTGAAGCAATAAAGGGCACGTTGGCATTTACATAACGCCGGCTAAGATACTTGGCAAGTTCCAAAGTGCTTCCATACCAATGAATTATTTCTGCTGCCAGTAAGCAAACAGATATGGTCGCCACTTCATGCACAGGAAGATCCCACTCACAGCAGCTAAACGGTTAACCTGCTTTAGCAAGTGTTATCCCTGGACTGAACATTTCTTTCTTTATTCTTATGTGGGATCTGAGCGTCACAGGTAAAGCCAGAGTTTATTGCCCACTTAGAATTACCCCTTGAATTCTGTGGTTGTTCAGAGGGCAGTTAAGAGTCAACTTAAATTTTCAAGGAGGAGTTAGGTAAATTTCTTATGATTAAAGTGACCTACTGGTATGGGGGTGGACGCAGGATGATCAGCCATGATCCTATTGAATGGTGGGACAGGCTCGAAGGACCAACTCCCATTTTCAATAGGTCTGAAATCACATGGAGATTTCCTTTCCTAAAGGGTAATAAGTGACCCAGTGGGACTTTTCTGAACAGCTTCATGAGCTGACCTTTAATTCCAGGCTTTCATTAAGTTATGTTGCACCATAATGGGATTTGAACTCAGTTCCCCCATCCAGTGACATCACCACTATGCCACTGTCATTACAGATTACAAAGCTAGGAGGTAGAACATAGAACATACAACATAGAAAAGTACAGCACAGAACAGGCCCTTTGGCCCACGATGTTCTGCCGAGGATTATTCCTAACCTAAAATAAAATAACCTAACCTATACACCCCTCAATTCACTGCTATCCATGTGCACATCCAGCAGTCGCTTAAATGACTCTGCTTCCACCACCACCGCTGGCAACGCACTCCATGCATTCACAACTCTCTGCGTAAAGAACCTAGCTCTGACATCCCCTCTATACCTTCCTCTTGTCAATCCGTCCCCTATTGAGTCTCCTACCACTAGCGCTTTTCTATTCTCCCTCATTCCCTTCTAAGCCACAGTGCCAGGCTCAGTGCCAGAGACCTGACAACTATGGCTTTCCCCGGTAGGCCGTCCCCACCAGCAGTATCCAAAATGGTCTACATATTGCTGAGGGGAACGGCCACAGGGGATCCCTGCCCTATCTGTTGGTTCTCTTTCCTCCCCCTGACTGTAACCCAGCTGTCCTTATCCTGGGTCTGAGGAGTGACCACCTCCCTGTACATCCTCTCAATTTCTCCCTCAGCCTCATGGATGATCCACAGTTCATCCAGCTCCAGCTTCAGTTCCCTAACTTGGTTTTCGAGGAGCTGGAATTGGGTGCATGTGTGGTCGGCAGAGACATGTGAAGTGTCTCTCACCTGCCACATTCTGCAGGAGGACCATGCAACTGTCCTATCAGCCATACCCCGCTAATCTGAAAGCCCACACAGGACTAAACAAGGAAGAGAAAAAAAAGAGAAAACCTGAAAACTTACCAAGTTTACAGACTTTTAGTAAAGTTAGAGGAGGTGGGTGGCCCTACGGTGTAGGGTCTCGGGTTTAGATCTCACCCATTCGGAATAGTTCAGTTTTATCTCAAACAGTAATATCTCCTATTTTGGGACATCTACTGAAAGTGTCATTGCATTATTATATCAATTAAATGTATTATTTTAATCAAAGCAATCAAAGAAACAGTTTAGGTCCAGAAGTCTATAAAGAAACTAAGTAGCGTTCTGCAATTGGGTAATTTGGATTTCAGATCATGTATAGAGTTGTCTGGGTTGAAAGTTGAATTAACCGGGCTCTGTTAGTACAGGTTGTTCTGCTATAACGTGCGTTTCATTAAATAGTGATTGACAAATTGGGGGACACTATTTCTATAGTGCAAGCGTTTAAAGCGTGTATTGGTTATAACACAATTCTGGCCCCATTGGTTTAAATGGTGCTGCTGTGTTGTGATTGTCTACAACATGGGGTTGCATGAGAACGGAACTGCCGTGTTGTAGCAGAAGCGACCGTCGCTGTGTCTACCTGACCAGTCAGAGTGGATATCTGACGCTCCAGATTCCTCTTGGCTTCACTCTCTTCATCCAACTGTTCCTGGAGATTATTCTTGTCGTCCTCTAACTGGCGCAGCCGGGTGGACAAGTTCAATTTTTGACGAGTCTCTTCCTGGAGTAGTTCCTGCAGAAAAAAAAAACAGGTATGCCAGTTGTTTTTTTTTTGACAAATTGTCGGTGTAAACTGACCAGAGAATAAAGTCAATTCGACCTTTACATGAAGACATCAACTGCACGTGCTCAGTAAATGTCCAAAAACTTTCAGAAGAAACTTTCTTTTGAGCTTAAAAACGTGAAATAAAACAGTCAAATGAGACTGAGAATTGTTTGTAATGATTGAAGCATTTATATAGTGAGAATGAAGAAATAATTTGATAATTGTTATAACCATGATGATAAGGCCTGGGTACCAACCACTTATGGTTGGAGGGGGCTGTGTCACTATTACTCAGAGCGGGTCCACAGGAGGTTCTCAAGAATGGTCCCAGGATTGCAAAGCTTAACATATGAGGACGTTTGAGAACTCTGGGTCTATACTCGATGGAGTTTAGAAGGATGAGGGGGGAGTCTAATTGAAACTTACAGAATACTGTATTGCCTGGGTTGGGAAGATGTTTCCATTGGTCGAGTAAAGGGAAGGCCTTTTATGACGGAGATAAGGAGACACTTGTCCAGCTAGAGAGTGGGGAATTTGTGGAATGACCTGGAGACCTGGAGACCAGGTCATTGGGTATATTTAAGACTGAGATAGATAGGTTCTTAAGTATCAAGGGGATCAAGGGTTATGGGGAGAAAGTGGGAGAATGGGGTCAAGAAACGTATCAGCCATGATTGAATGGTGGAGCAGACTCAATAGGCTGAATGGCCTAATTTCTGCCCCTTGCCTTATGGTTTTAGTCTTTCATTTTATGTCACTTTGGGGGCTTTCCAGTCACTGGTGGTGAGGGTTGAACCTTGAACGGGTCTCAGCAGAAGAGGCTGTTATCTTGGGTAACAAGATATGGTTTGTTGCATCTTAGTATGGGCGCTTTAGGACCCTGGAGCAACATTGCAATGATGTCACAGAGCTGCTCCTCACTGGACATAAATAGCACAATATGGGCGGAGTTAAAGGGAACTGGAAATGTGTTGCTGGAAAAGCGCAGCAGGTCAGGCAGCATCCAGAGAACAGGAGAATCGATGTTTCGGGCATAAGCCCTTCTTCAGGGCTTTCCTGAAGAAGGGCTTATGCCCGAAACGTCGATTCTCCTGTTCCCTGGATGCTGCCTGACCTGCTGCGCTTTTCCAGCAACACATTTCCAGCTCTGATCTCCAGCATCCGCAGACCCCACTTTCTCCTCAAGGAGTTAAAGGGAACACATGGAGAGCCAGGCAAGTCAAGCCATGTGAATGTGAATATGCAGACAAATGTGGAGTAGACCAGTTAGCTTAAGACAGAGTCCGTCGATAATGTAGCAGTAAGATTAGAGTCTGGCCTATCCCTGAATACTCTGTATTGCTTTATTTTGTCTTAGAGGAGAAAGTGAGGACTGCAGATGCTGGAGATCAGAGCTGAAAAAGTGTTGCTGGAAAAGCGCAGCAGGTCAGGCAGCATCCAAGGAGCAGGAGAATCAACGTTTTGGGCATGAGCCCTTCTTCAGGAATGAGGAAAGTGTGTCCAGCAGGCTAAGATAAAAGGTAGGGAGGAGGGACTTGGGGGAGGGGTGTTGGAAATGCGATAGGTGGAAGGAGGTCAAGGTGAGGGTGATAGGCC